>NC_137823.1:49798432-49800932 GCF_963921795.1 Nannobrachium achirus
CTGACACACAGTGCGCACGCACGCGCACACACACTTACACACTTGTCTTGCTTCCTGCTCTATGACCTGGGGTTCAGGGGATCTTTGGGTTCCCTTGAGATTTGGCAATTCTTGTCTTGTGTGTGCCTATACATATTAGTGTTTGTTTGTGTGTGTGTGTGTGTGTGTGTGTGTGTGTGTGTGTGTGTGTGTGTGTGTGTGTGTGTGTGTGTGTGTGTGTGTGTGTGTGCGTGCGCACGCGCATGCGTGTGCATGTGTTGTGTTGAAGTGCGTGCATGCTTCTGTGTGTACCTGCACGCGTGTGCGTGACTTTGTGCATGTGAGAGAGACTCTTATCACAATTGACATCTCAGCTCAAAGTCATCTCCTGTTTCTTCCGGTAGCATTATCGTTAGGTCTCATGAGAGAAAACACACACACACACACACGCACACGCACACGCACACACACAAATTGGGTGTTGTTATTATTAAGAGTAGATACTATATGCAGTTGACACTATACTGCATCCCTGAACATAAAAGAAGAGTGATAATTTGATCAAACATTTATCATTCATAACTAAATTATATACAGCTTTTAACCTAATTCTTCAGTACATTCTTCATCCTGTATTCTCTCATTGTTCTTTCTCACATCCAGTCTCTTGAAATACAAACAAAGGGGAGGGCCTCTCATATTTATATTAAAAGCTCATAAGGAGACTGGAGACCTTTGTTGTGTATATTGGCCTGACCCTTTGCATGTATACGTGTGAGCATGCGTGTGCGCGCGCGTGTGTGTGCGTGTGTGCGTACATGTGTGTGCGTGTGTCAGTGCTGACTGGTTTGCATACGCGTGCACTGACTGTATGCATACATGTCAAATGTGCAATGTTTGTACTGGTTCCCTCCCTTTGCCTCGGCCCGCTCCAAACCGGACCTCCGTCCCGAACATGAGGGGGAGTATCGGCACTGGAGCAGCCCAGGAGGAGCCTCCGTGCGGGGGAGAGGGTTCCCCGAGGACCCAGGAAGGCGTGTGGAGACGGCAGGGGGGTGGTATGCCTTCTGTCTTCCCCCTCAAAGGCAGGGGCTTTCCTGCGCCAGGGCCGCTCAACACCTCCCCGGCTATCATGCAGCTCTGGAGGGCTTATCCACGGATATCGCAGGGTTTCTGTGGGTGTATCAGCCTGGAGCCTGGAGTTTGTACATGTAAGACAAGAGCAATGGAGCTGATACAAACGTGCACACATTATAGACATCAAAGGGGGCTTGAGCCCCTGCCCTTTTATTGAAAACAAACGGTTTAAATTAATGTGATCCTCTCTACATAATGACACTGATGATAAATTACACCAAGACATACTAATAGCAAGTCATGGCAGTGAAATAAATACAAATGCCCTCTTTCCATGCCATACCTGAAGGCAGCATTCAAGAGAATTGCCTTGTCCAAACTCTCCTGAACTTAAATGTAACATCTCATGTTGAAAGATTTGCTCTCTCTGTGTAGAAATCAAGCATCGAAAATAGACCCCTGCCTCTCTAACATTCTCTGCACATCCCGGAAACACATTCATGCACGAATATAAGCGGGCGCACGTGCACGCACACACACACACACACACACACACACACACACACACACACACACACACACACACACACACACACACACACACACACACACACACACACACACACACACACACACACATACATACAAGGCAGTCTGAGTGTACTCCGTCCAGTCTGATTGTGTGTATGGGGGCGTCTTTAGGGACCCCTCCTATCTCTCCTTCCTGGAGTCTGATATGCGCTTTATCTGTCTCCCTCTACACCATGAGCTAATTACCACTGAATGCCATACAAAGTTATAGATAATCTGTGTGTGTGTGTGTGTGTGTGTGTGTGTGTGTGTGTGTGTGTGTGTGTGTGTGTGTGTGTGTGTGTGTGTGTGTGTGTGTGTGTGTGTGTGTGTGTGTGCCTGCGTGTGCGTGTATGTGTGTCCGTGCGTGCGTGCGTGCGTGCATGCGTGCGCGTGTGTCCAATATGAGCTAACCAGACCACAGACACAGCTGATATGATGTAGCCGTGAGATCATCCTTCAAAATAAGTAAATAAATGATGCAGGACGTTTATTCATTGCAATAAGTGTGATGGAAAGGCAGTGAACACACACACGAGCACGCACACAGGCAGACACCACACACACACACACACCTGCCGTTTCCCCTGAGTAATAAGATGGAAGGACATCAGATAGCAGCAGAGCCTAATCTGAGCCCAGCACGGCATCATTTATCAGCGTCTCCGTCGTCACCCTCCATGTTAACAACTCCCTGACTGATCAGGTGTGGAGGATACCAGCGATGGGCCACTGTCACGCCTCTAATTAGGTGTGACCGGTGCTGATAATGACACAAGAGCTCCCCTTGTATACAGAAAACCCTCAGAGATAGTAGTACAGTTACAGTGTGACGTGAAACCTTGTGCTTCTTCCTTTGATCAGTAAGAACGTC
>NC_137823.1:49805932-49835932 GCF_963921795.1 Nannobrachium achirus
GGCCACCCAGCCCAAAAAGGACCCTAACTATTTATTTTTGGGGCCCGCTAATGGTCGGCCTACCCAGATGCCCATGCCCCTGTTTGAGTGTGTGTGTGTGTGTGTGTGTGGGGGGGGGGGGGGGGCAGAGAGAGTGTGTGAGAGAGAGAGAGAGAGAGAGAGAAGGATGGTAATGAGGGTATGGTAATGACCCTGGGCATTGGGTGTCCCCCTCGGTGGCCGTTGCAGAAAACCATCTGGAACCCGTCCCTTCCCAGTGACATCACATGACCGGCATAACCTTTCACCCCAGACCGGCTAATTAGCAGCATGTCCCTCCATAACTGTCTCGGTCCCTCCTTCAGTCGCTCTTTCTTTTTTCCCCCAATCCCCCTCATTCCCCCTCTCCACCTGTTCCTCCATGTCACTGCAGGGGCCTGACAGTGACACACTGAAAGGGAAATGGTAGTCCCTGGAAATGTTTCCTGAGTTGCTGCACAATTGCACACAACACTGCAGCACAATAGCAACAAAGTGCTGATCGACACGCTCACAATTTGTCAGAAGTGTGAGTTTGAAGATTGACATTTTTTTTTGCTGTTGTGTCTTTTTATTATTTATCATTATTGTTTATTAGTGTGGTTGCCCGACAGGGGAAAGTTTATTTTCACCACTAGATAAACCTTTTTGTGAATCAGATGCCATTGGAAATATCATTCACCACTTTTCACCACTACATAAACTTTTTTGTGAATCAGATGCCATTGGAAATTGATGGAAATCAGATGCAATTGGAAATTGAAGGAAAAACATTTGAAGAGTGGTGCTAGCTCGAGTATTGGTTGAGCTTACATGACAGTTAACTTGCTGCAGAATATAGTCACGGCAACCTGCAATTTCCAAATGCATCTTTCTAGTTATTATTTATTTTGAGAGACATATAGAAAAATAGGAAAGATTTTTACATTTCTGAAAATGTCAAGGGTTACTGCGAGGTGCACACAGTCAACCCTGAGGATTATTCTGCACCCATGTCCTGTATCGTTATGATCTATGTGACTTTGTTTGGATAATGATCAGGAAAGACAGTTTTAATGGCATCACATCTAAGTCTGTTTTATCTAAATGCAGTATCAAGCAGCATGGAGTGTAACCCTAACCCTAATACTCTTTTGGTATTTCTGCACTATTTTAATCTCTCTCTCTCTCTCTCTCTCTCTCTCTCTCTCTCTCTCTCTCTCTCTCTCTCTCTCTCTCTCTCTCGGGTGAATCCATGTATCGCAGAGGTGATCATCAATCTAACAGGCTCTATTATTCTTTTCCACTAAGTGCTTTGATTTCAAGCCCACCCAGGAGATTATGCCTCAGCTCAGACCTCCTCCCTCCTCACTCCCCTCCAAACTCCCCTCCATTTCTTCACCTATATCTCTGTTTCTCTGTTTTTCCTGTATCTCTTTCAGATTCTCTCTCTCTCTCTCCCCCTCTCTCATTGTTTCCGTCCTGTGTTTCTTCTCTCCAACCACACCTTGTACTTAAACTTTGATTGTTTTCTATTTTTTAACTCCCTTCTCTCCGTGACCTTTCTTCTTCTTTCATGCAAACCCAACTATTAGATACAGTATCAGGCACAGTTATCATGGGTGGTTTATTGTGATATCATAGCTCAGTGGTTGTCAAACTGGGGTCACCTCCTTGGTGAGGGGGTTCCAGGGGGGTCCCCAGAAACATGTGTTAATACAGCATACAAATCAGTGTAACCACTTCAACCCTATACATATAGGCTATTTGAAAATAGCAGATTATTATTATTTTTTTAACCTTTTTTTTCACCCGGTGTCAATTGTCTAATGTAATCCTGGGCGCTACACTCCCTCTGCCAACCTGGGGAGAGCAACAGAGAACAGACTGACCTCATGCATGCATCCTTATGCATGAGGAGGCCAAGCCGCTTCTTTTCACCTGACAGGGGGGAGTTTACCTGACGTAGCGTGTGGAAGGAACAGAGGAACAGAGAACATGGGGTATGGGCACTGATGACGCGGAGGAGAGAACATGCCACCAGCGCCCACAGCGTCTGCGTCCTTAGCGGGAATCCAACCCAGGTCCTTCTAGCTGTGAGGCTACTGACCACGCAACCGTACCCCCTGAAAATAGCAGATGTAACCTCAATGCTTTTTTCTAAAATAGCTTGAGAAAAGGTGAAAAATGGTAACAAAACACAAATCTTATCTGGGGGTGCCTGGTACAATTTATATTTTTAGATGGGGTTCCTGATCTCATATGGGGGTCATGAAAAAGTTTGATAGCCATGCAGTCACTGTCATATAGCTTTCATGGATATAGGCCTAGTTTGGTGGCAGCGCTTGTTTAACTGCACAAAGACAGCGGAAGGAGGCGGTCAGAGGGCAGCCCTCTAGAGACACACGACTTATCCTCATAGACACGTGGTTGTGCTGCAACAGTGACATATAGGCCTACATCTGGAGGGTCACCCCTCTTTCACACACACGCACGCACACACGCACGCACGCACGCACACACACGCACACATACATATATTCACACTCTCTCTGTTTGATATAATTAATTATCTGTGTTCATTTATCCATTTGTAACTGTGAGGATGTATACAGGGTTCCTTTGTAAATAAGCTGTAAAGGTTGATCTCCTTTTAGTTGACCTTGTACCAGTGAACTCATGAAACTACGTTTTCCTATGCAACCTTCTAATATAGTCTTCAATCAATCAATCAAAACCAAATAATTTGGTTACATTTTGTACACTCTCAGAGTTACATTAATTAAAGATTTCACTGTCTGTGTATATTATGTTATACACAAATAATAATCAAGCAAAGCACAATTAAGTGACCAAATATGTTTCAAGAGGAGAGACAATTAGATTAATTAACTCCACTCTTGCACGTGACAGGCAAGCATCATCCATCTTTTCCCTTCTAACACCCTAAGCCTCCCACTTAAAGCCTGCTTGTTGTTTGGGCTTGCACTGAGTGGGCCTCCAATGCGCAGAGCATCGGTGTGGAATGACGTGGAAGGACAAACAGCGGTTCTGGGGTCCCCGGTGTCTGTTACATCTGGAGGGACCGAGGCGCCAGCGCGCCATTTGACACCTGACACCCCGCCTTTGCGTTTTATCCCATTAACTGGCCGCCGGTGCTGAAAGTAGCATGATTAGCCTATAGTCAATTAAAGGTATAGGCCTATATGGGCGAAACTTTGTCCATTTAGCCTATAGCTGCAAGTTGGTAAATAAATGTTGTTCTGTCAAAACTCAAAAGGCCTAAGCCAAACATGGGCCTAAAATAACAAACAATCATCTAAAATGAACAATTCGAAACGTTGTTGATGTAGTAATAAGCTATAGTTACAATATATAATTAATAATAGGCTAATAATAAACATTAATAATAATAAAAACTAGCAGTAGGCTTGTAGGCCCCTATAGGCCTATTAGGCTAGCCCTGAACATCATCATCAGATGATGATAATCAATAATCATCATCAATGTTTTTTTAACTGGCCAATTGAAGTGCATGGCACAAATAACGTTGACAATCGAATTAAAAATAACATCTATCGAAAACACCTCTGCAAACTTGTTTTACATTTGACTAAATGTTACAATTCAACTGCACAATTCATCTTCTTTCAGGCTATTTTAGATAATAGGATATGAAATCCAAAATTGCTCGAGGACTGAAAATTGAGAAGCACTATTATGAAACTACACTTTTTTGTTGCTATTATGACTTATTTGAATTTGAGATAAACACTTTCTGATTTATAGGCTTGGCGGCCTAGCCGTAGCCTATAGGCCATGCGGTTTAACAGCTATATAGGTCAATTTTCATTATTATTTATCAGATGCCACTATTTTTGCAGGTTGCTCAATGGTCACCCAAAAACAAATTAGCAAAACATTTATTGGAATAGGCTACACACTTTTTTCCCTCTCCTTTTTTCCTTTTTTAAGAATCCCATCATCCCATGCACCTCCCAGCTCGTGGCAACGCCCCCGGTCATGACCATAAAGTCAAGTTCCTTACAGCGTGTTTCCACATTCTCAGTGTGTGTTGCCCCATCCAGTGTCTCTCCGTCCATCCATACCGTTATAGTTAAGTTGCTCCCAATGTTTTGAAGCGGCTTCCACCGAGCCGAGGCGTCCAGTCCACCATGTCCACCGGCTCCCTCAGTGACGTCGACGACGAGCTGTTGGACGGCATCCTGAAGTTCGGCTCCTCGGGGACGTCCAACACGGAGAGCACGGAGGAGAGCGGCTCCAACTGCGAGGGCAGCAGCAGCTCCGCTCCGGAGCGGAGAGGCGCTCCGGGGAAGAAGAAGAGGACCGCGTCCCGTAACAAGGCGTCGGCGCTGAACGGCGTGGAGCAGCACGAGTCCGGAGGCAAGCAGGTGCAGAGGAACGCGGCCAACGCGCGGGAGCGGGCGAGGATGCGCGTGCTGTCCAAAGCCTTCTCCCGGCTGAAGACCACGCTGCCCTGGGTCCCCGCCGACACCAAGCTCTCCAAGCTGGACACCCTGCGTCTGGCGTCCAGCTACATAGCGCACCTGAAGCAGATACTGGCCAACGACAAGTACGAGAATGGATATATCCACCCTGTCAACCTGGTAAGAATAAGAGACCTGTTGCAGCATATGTATAGCTCTGGCTGCAGAGTCCTGCATGCAGGCCTATAGCAAGGAGGGAACAGGCTAATATATTGGGTTTAAAGCATGCAGGTGTTTGTTTGTTTGTTTGTTTGATTGATTGATTGATTGATTGATTGATTGGTTGGTTGATTGATTGATTGATCGAACTTCAGAATTTCGCATAGGAAACCACATGACAGGCCTACAGTTCTGATAGGCCTACAAGGTGCAGCTAATTTAAACCCACGAACTGGGGTCCTTTTGTAGGCTATACTCAACAAAATACACACAGAACTATGCAAAAAATAATAATCATAATTTTAATAAAAATATATAACAGTCAGAAATCAGAAATAAAACAAATATTAGAGGGAAAACAAAAAGAATGTATGCTGTTCTGCCTAAAGATTTACATTGGCCTACCCAATCCTGCTCAAACAATATGCATATTCCGATCACAGTGATTTGTTTAACATAGAATTTAATTGAATAGCATTATACAGAGCTTGAATATATTTTATAGCCATATGGTATAAATAATTCGTTTATGGGTAGGCCTACTGATATGTTTTAGGCCATGCAATTGCATGGCCCCTGCTTATTTTGTGGGATTGAATTGTAAACCAAAACTCAGATTTTTCCACCCTCTGCTAAATAACTTCTCCTATATGTTTCTTTAGACGTGGCCTTTTATGGTTGCCGGGAAGCCCGAGACCGACTTGAAGGAGATGCTGAACAGTACGAGGCTATGTGGAACAACCGCCTCCTAACACAGGGAATGGACACCTGTTGTTGCATAAGGACATTAGCCCACTTTTCCACAGACATTGGTTGTGTTTAGTTTCAGATGATGATGGACAGAAATGCATGCCTCATCTCCACACTCCTCCACAGACTTCTCGAGTGGGAATAACCGAGCGAGCGCGTGCACTCTTTCGTGCGTTCCTGTATAAAGATGTATTTTTTATTTAAATGTATTTTTTTCTGGTGCCACTAACTGTCTTTGCTGGTTCAAAGATAATGTGTGCTTTTTTATACCTTTCAAAAGTGCTATTAGACCTATGTTTTTTCACACGAATGGGCCTATTATGTGGCTATGATGATGATGACATTGGAAGTGCACATGAAATATTCAAGTGTCCTGTCAAAAGTTCAAGTAGATCTAGGCCTACATGTATATAAAATATATTTGCTACGTTTTTACTCTGTGTGCAGGACTGAAAGCCTTTTCATTTTGACTCGTGTTTCTTTGCTGTGAGTGTGGGCCAGTTCTTTGACCTTGCTAACCTCTCTTATCACACCATCCCTTCAAAATGTCCTATAGCAAAAACTTGTGCAGCTACAAAGAGCGTCAGTGCACAGATAAGCGGCGCTGCTATTTGTTTTCTTAATCTCTTAAAGTCAACAGTGGACACAGTTACCACGAGATAAACAAATTGTTGCAATCAAAGATGATTTAGGTGCTTTTGTAAATTCCCATGGAGGCTGTTTGTCATTAAGCCCAGAAGAGGTTTGATTAATTTTTAGTTTCCTCTTAGTTTCTTTTGCCCATTTAATAAATTGATAGCGTAATGCGAAGGCATGTTATATGCAAGAAGTTTGTTGTTTGAGGTCAGACATTTTGAAAGTGGTAAATGTGCACACTGTGCTTAATCCCGCCCCAGACACGTTGTTTAATTCGCGCGGGTTATGACCGCTGTGTTTACATTCTGCCGACAGTTATTTATGCTGCGTCCGCTGGCCAGAGAGGGGGCGGTATGACTCAAGCTCGCGCTCTCTCTCTCTCTCTCTCTCTCTCTCTCTCTCTCTCTCTCTCTCTCTCTCTCTCTCTCGCTCTCTCTCTCTCTCTCTCTCTCTCTCTCTCTCTCTCTCTCTCTCTCACACACTCTTCATTTTGTTAGATATGATTCCTTTTCTATAGTCTATTTTATAATTTACTCTCTTTTTATTAACATCTAGCTTATGTCTAGCTAAATGTATGCATGCATAGGTGTCATTCTCTCTCAGAATTAGAGAACTCTATACGTCTCGATTGTACATACAATTTGTACTTATTTAGACCTATTTCAATGATATCCAGAATCATGCACAAGATGTGTCCTATTTTCTTTTTTTTAACACATGAATAGGCCTTAAAGGAGTAGTTCACCCCCAAAATGACCTTTTTTCTATTGATTAGCCTACTCATGCCATGGAGACTTGAGTTAAAAAAAAAAAATTGTATTTGTCGCATTCCTTAGACAAAAAAATGATTATAGTAAATTTACCCCATTGATTCCGGATGGGGACCCACATGCGTTCGGGTCCCCATCCGGAATCAATGGGGGTACATTTATTGTAATCATATTATTGTCTTAGGAATGCAACAAATAACTAAAAATTTGATTGAACTCAAGTCTCCATGGCATGAGTAATCAATAGAAAAAAAAGTCATTTTGGGGGTGAACTACTCCTTTAATACTTTATTTTATTTATATAGGCCCTATCGCTCTCAATTTGATCACACAAACACATCCAAGTGTCACACCCACTGACCCAGTGAATACTACAGGTAAACACAGACAGATGTGGTAAAGACGTATCCATGTGGCTAGACATTAAACCAGAATGGTTGGAGTATAGGCTATAGTAAGCAACGTTTCCTCAAGGAGCAAGGACCCTCACCCAATACATCAATGGCATGTGGCAAGGCCCCAGAGGGACCACCGGGGAGAAAATAAACTTGGCAGCCGCCTTTCTCTGGGGCCAGCTGCAAAGAGGTGAGAGAGAGAGAGAGAGAGAGAGAGATAGAGATAGAGAGAGCGAGAGAGAGAGAGAGAGAGAGAGCAGTCATTAATGAGATAGCAGGGGCCAGGGTTCTCAGGCTGCTGGCTAATTGTTTAGTTGGACGGCTGCCCAAACTCTGATGTAAAAAAGAAAAAAAGAAAAAGGGGGGGTCTGGGGTAAAAAGGAGGAGAGGAATCATATTTAGTTTGGAAACATTCTCTATTGTTTTTTTCCCTCAAGAGATCAACATCTGCACTTCAGTGACTCACTGTTGAACAGGACTACTTGAATCTAGTGGTCCTTGAGAGAGTTCCAGGGGGTCTCCAGCTAAATTAGTTAGTATAGCATAGAAAACAGGCTGTCAGATCTACAAGCTCACAACGGTGTGTTTGTAGATCTGCTATTTTCACATTTTCAACAACACAAATATTGTTTATATTGATTTGGGGAGTTTTGAAGTGAACCACTGCTTCACTCACTTTCCATCAAAATTCCTCCCACAAATGTTTTTCATATCTGACATTCCCTGCCTCTGTCAAGAGTTCAGTCCAAGACTGGACAAAACTCCTATTCTATTGAAGTAAGCAGTCCTCATACAGTAGGCTACATGCAGTTTGAGAATCACACTGGAACCACCATTATGTATTGTAAGACTGCCATCTTCTGGGTGAAACATAAAATTGATCAAATTGTCAAAATGAAGACTACATAAAATGTATTTAATTAATGGTAATATATTTTTGATTCTCAAAACAAAAAAACTAAACAAAACTATACCTGGCGTGTAAACCCATGCCTGCCCCAAACAATACCCCTTGTAAGTTTAACCTTGACCTTGAATGTGACCTTGACCATCAGCCAAAAATGTATCATATCTTCAGGGCAGCCAACAATCATTCCCATCTATCTATCTAGGTCGTCCTCAGTCCTCTCAAGTTACTTTGTTGACAGACACAGACGTAGCCTGTCATGCAAGTGTTCACAGCAAAATAGAGTTGCCTATAGCCGTGCCATGCTTGCATTACGGCAGGGGGAAACAAAATAATTTGTGCAGTTTTAATCTGAATAGGTGATTATCATTCCCCTCTTTTCTCTATCTTCACCTGACAGTGAACAACAGGAATGCACTGGTGCGGTCTGACAATCAAAGAAAGCATGCATGGTGCTGCATGCATGGGAGATGCATATCACCAACAACAAAAAAGATTATACTTTACTGCAAATTCCACATGGTTGACTGCTTATTGCGAGCGTAGGTCCCGGTTAATGTCAGAACCGTCACATCTTGACCGTATCTGTGTGTGGTTCCCCTGATACATCACTGTGACATCACAAGTGACATCACAGTGATGTTAGATACTCAGCAGGGATCTCCACATATGGGCATAAACAGGTGACATCACAGTGGTGTGGCTGGTTCAGACAGGGATCTCCATGAATGGGCATTAAAGGGATTGTATGTTGTGATGTCATGGGAACCACCCTAACAGAAATCCCTTTCATGCCCATATATGGAGATCCCTGATGTCATCAATATTAAGCCCATATCTAACAGGACTTCATGAGAATGCCCATATATGGAGGAAGACCATATCTGTGTGGCTGGTTCAGACAGGGATCTCCATGTATGGGCATAAAAGGGATTGTATATGATGCAGAGTCAATGACGAGTATCAGAGGCAGAGTCTCCGATGCCGAACTTTGCAGAATTGGGGAAGCTTCGAAGGGGGCCCGCAGTAGCTCCTGGGCACGACGACCCCCCTGGGGCCCTACGGAAGGAAAGAGAAGAGAGAAGAGATAGAAAAGTAGTGGGGTGGGTGGGAGGGTTGCAGAATGCGATAACGATTGGGGGGGAAGAGGGTTAGGTGAGCTTTTATAGGTGAGCGGATGCGACCTGATTGAAGATAGCCTAATTGTAGGTGTGGCCCTGCTCCTGAACTTCTGCTATACCTAAGCTCCATCCATGAAAGAGGTGGGTTTTGAGGGTGGTTTTGAAGGTTTGGATGGTGGGGGCATCTCTGAGGGTTTTGGGGAGTGCATTCCAGAGGGTTCGGGCAAAAGCAAAAGCTCTGTCGCCCCAGGTACGGTATGTGGTCTTGTGGACAACGAGGAGGTTTGCGTCACCAGACCTGAGAGAGCGGGAGGGGACATGAGGTTCCAGGAGATCAAAGAGGTATAGAGGAAGGAGCGAGGTTGTTTACTGCCTTGTAGGTGTTTAGGAGTACTTTGAAGTGGATTCTATGTGGACTAATCTGCCTCACTCTCCCTCAGTCTGGCTTCTATGCTCCTCAGTTCCATCAAATTGTCCCTTAATGTTCTCAACTCTGCAAATATCAGGGCTACAGGTAGTTTGAGGATTACGACGATTCTCTGCCTATCGGCTCAAGGATGTTTCACTCTGTTTTTTGTCTTGCCTTGCTTAAAAGAGAATTCCGGAGGAGTGCTTTTCTTTTCCGGTAATCTGATGAAGTTCCATCCATTAACCAGTGGTAGAGACAGGGAAGAGAGTTAGCTTTGACCGGAGGGGGTGGGATTTAACGTCAGTTCGCCTCTTTACGGAAGTCCGTTGTTGACCACAGTCCGTGGACACATCTCTGCCATGCATTATGAAGGACATATGTACAAGAAAAATAATCGTAGAGCGATACAAATAAGCAATTAAATGTAAAATCCCACCACTCAAGGTCGGAGCTGCAGAGGACTCAAGAGGAAATAAAAAACTGTACTGATTGTTCTGAGATATGTGGTAAGACGGCTAGCCAAGACTTCTCCTTTAAGTGTTTTAGCAGACTCATCAACCTGTTACAAGTTGGATTTGAGAATGGTACTTCTGCATTCCATTGTAAAAAGGGCTAAGGGATCACGGCACCAACACCTGAGATTTGAACACGGGTCCCCCACGTAGAAAGTCAACATTCTAACCACTAGCCTAAAGGGGAATTCTCCTTTGGATGGGGGAGATATTAAACTTTTCCTCATCTGGCAGAGGCTCTGAGCCACTAGACTAGGCCTAATTGTTAAATATTTTTCCAGTGCACATAATTTAAGGACGACTTCACCCATTCATTATAATAATGTGGTACAATTTTTGTCCGCCCTACTATGAGACACAGACCAAGTAGCCAGACCAAGTAGATAAAATAAGTAGATAAAAATAAACCTTTTATCATGAGCTTTAGGCCTAATTAAGAACCAAATTATATGAAGATAGGTTGAAAATGGATGAAGTTGTCCTTTAATGAGCTTATAACATTTTAATTAACACATTAATTAATAATATCGCTAAGGATGCTATAGGCTAGGCCAGTAGGCCTACTCTAATAAATGATTCTTACTTTATTAAAGTAGCTATAGTCAACTTTTTCATTGTAGGTGTACATCCTAGTCTACAGACTAGGATGTAAACAAAGTACGGGCCCTGTAAATTAATTAAGAATAAACTGATCTACAAGTTCCAGTCTGGCTTCAGAGAGTCCCATTCCACAGATACATGCCTCATCTATTTGAATGATTACATCAAACGTGAAATTCACGATGGCAAATATTGCGGCATGGTCATGCTGGACCTCCAGAAGGCATTTGACACCGTCGATCATTCTATTCTGATTGAAAAACTCAAAGCTATTGGTCTTGATAGCACAGCAGTGAGATGGATGCACTCTTACTTGGTGGGGAGGGAACAGATGGTGGAAGTCAACGGAACCCTGTCCCCCCCCCCTCCCAGTAAACTGTGGAGTACCTCAAGGGAGTATACTAGGACCACTGTTGTTCTTAATATACGTAAACGACATGTCATCTGCTTGTGACTGCAATCTGTTTCTGTTCGCGGATGACTCGGCTCTCCTAGTCTCAGGCAGAGACATTTTGCAGGTTGAAAAGGCCCTTAACTGTGAACTTAACAAGATCTGCACCTGGCTCAATGACAACAGACTCTCAATTCACCTAGGCAAAACTGAATGTATCCTCTTTGGATCTAGTCAGAAACTTAGCCTAGTTGAGAACTTCACAATTAAAGTAGGTGACACTGTGATAGAAAGAAAAAACCACATCTGCTACCTGGGTTGCATCCTGGAGGCTAACCTATCCAGTGAAAAAATGACCACCAAGGTAATCAATAAAGTCAATCAACGAATTCGCTTCTTGCAAAGAGTTGCCCCACTGATCAATATTAAATCCCGAAAGACACTAGGAGGTGCTCTTATTGGGCCCCTCATTGATTACGGAGTCCTTGTCTGGTATCGCGACGCCCCAGCTGCCTTAAAGCTAAAGCTCCAAACAGCCCAAAACAAACTAATTAGGGTTGTGCTTGGTCTCCCTCCTCTGACCCACCTTACCGAGCATCACCACGAAAGCGTGGGGTGGCTCAAAGTAGCTGACAGAGTACAGCATCTTGCAATGGGCCTGGTGTACAAGATACACTACACCTCCAAGATCCCCATGTACCTGACAAACTACTTCTTAAAGGTCAAGGATGTTCACGATCATAACACCAGAGGCAGCTCCACTAATCATCATCAGCGTAGATGATTAAACAAGGCGCTAACTCGTTCTCCTGCTATACCATCAACATGTGGAACGCCCTTCCACAAGCCCTAAAGGAGAGCAAATCCCTAGCCTCCTTCAAAATTGGTATGAAAAGTCACCTTCAGACAGCAGCTACCCGTGACTTGTAAATAGACTAAGCCCCCATGCTCCCCCCCCCCCTTTTTCTTTGTATTCTGCCTTTTGTATTTGATGTTATGCTTTTGAAACTGATATTATCCTAGATAAAGTACTATGTTCTATCCATCTGTCTTTCAATGTTATATGAGATACTTAAAGTGTGGTTCCTGTGGAAATAAGCCTCGGCTTTCTAGGATCTCCTTTTAGTTGACCTTGTACCAGTGATTTGTACTGTCATGAAACTGTACTTTTTTCTATTGCAAACTTCTAATAAATTCTTCAATCAATCAATCAATAAATGTAAACAAAGGGCCAAAATGATTATTTTATCATTATTTTACGCTTTTTGTGGTCATTTTTTAATTGAAACACATATATGAAGCTTATTTTTTTATAAAATATTTTCGAAACATTATTTTTATTTTAGCATCCGTTTTTCAAGAAAAAGTTGACTATAGCTCCTTTAAGTAGGCCAACACAACACAACAGATAGGAGGACACTAGTTTCTAATTTAAACCAGACGGTGGCGCCAGAGGCTAATTATCCAATAATCATATGCCTGCCTGTAACATAAGGCCTAATTTATGCTCCATCGCTCGAAGGTGTGTCGCGTGCTGAAAATAGCAGACCTACAAACTCTCAACAAGCGACCATCGTGTGACGAACTATGTTTGTTTCGGTCTTCAAAAAGTGCACAAAGTATAAATAGAACGGTGGTGGACGGTGAGGTGACTGGGGGTGATACAGTGACAGCCAGGAGAAAGATGGTGAGTTCACAATTGACTTTCCACTTTGTTTTTAAACAACACAATTTCACAATCATTTTGAAATCAGCATTGAATGCATGTTATGCGCCATGACCGCGATGTGTTCCGCCGTGTGCTTAAATAATAGCCCGATTAACTCGGGGTTTGAGGTGGAATGGAGAACAGCTGGTAGCGCCATCAGTTGGCATCAGCTGGCATCCTTCCCTATAGTGGTGGTGGGCACCCTGGCACAGCAGCCAGCCATCCATCGGAAATATCACAGCTTAGCCGGGGCCTGCCCATACATATTTAGACAGGCTTAATGTCTGTTACACACGTTTAGATGTGTCCATATAGTCCATACACACACACAGTTAAATATTTTAAGCTTGTAAAAAAAAAGTCTTCTTGCAGCCATGACATTCTCTCTCTCTCTCTCTCTCTCTCTCTCTCTCTCTCTCTCTCTCTCTCTCTCTCTCTCTCTCTCTCTCTCTCTCTCTCTCTCTCTCTTTCTCTGTTTGTAGGCCTATGTCTGTCTTTCTCAGGACACACTGTATAAGGAGACACATTTCTGTAAACTGAGCAGTAGGTGGCCCTGTTACGCCATAAGATCATCACTCGTGGACACCTGTGAGCTTGTAATGTCACATTTTCCCCTCTTTACGCATTCAACCTATTTCTAAGCTACATTTGGTGTCATTTTCACATAACACCACACTGTTTCTGTATCTTGTTACAGAAGTGATGTGATATAACTTTGACTTTGTGATCTGACTTTTGAATTATACGTTTAGTACTCATGCCTGTGCCTTTGAGCATGCATTGTAGGCCTATGTATGGGCATGCATGTGTGTACATGCATCCTAGTAGGCTAACTGTAGGCTATGTGTATCCATGCATGTGTGCGTGTGCATGTAACCATCTCTAACAGTAGCCTATGTGTCAGGCACGTGCACACATAGACATCAAAGGGGGCTTGAGCCCCTGCCCTTTTACCCGTCTGTAAAAAGTGCCCTCTCCAGACCATGAATGCAATTTTTACTGTGGTGAAAGAAATGCAAATTCCCTCTTTCCATGCCATACCTGAAGGCAACATTCAATAGAAATGCCTTGTCCAAACTCTCCTGAACTTGAATGCAGCATCTTATGTTGAAAGAATTGCCCTCTCTGTGTAGAAATCCATGACACCACATCTCCAGACTTGATTATGCTTAGTTCAGTGTGGTATCACGCACCGAAATTAGCCAAGCTTGGAGGTCTGCTATTTTCGATATTTCCACCAAAAGGCCCTTTTAGAAATTTCAGCCCCTGCCTCTCTAACATTCTCTGCACGTGCCTACTATGTGTGTATACATGCGTGTGTTTAAATTTAACCTTACAGGTCTTAACTCTGAGAGTGTACAAAATGCGGGTCCATTTGGTTCCATTTGTATGCTGTCAGAGTTATGGGGGTCCTTTAATTAAAACGTTTAAGGACCACTGCTTGAAGCCCATGTATATGGCGCTTATGTGTGCAGGCATGTGTAGGCTATACAACACATAGAGTGTGTGTGTGTGTGTGTGTGTGTACACGTGTGGCGCCATGTTTGTCATGTGTCACCGCGTGATGTGTTACATATGAAAGTGATCCTGCGGCCGCACATCGCTCACTGCCACGTTACTGCTCAGTAAGGACAAGACCTGACATTTTATACAACACACACACACACACACACACACACACACACACACACACACACACACACACACACACACACAGTTCTGGGTCGACAAGCTGGAACAAATGAACATGTCTGCATGGGTGGTTTCAACTGTCCTCCCGCTCGGACATTAGCAGGACACAAATGAAGAGCGATAAATTTCAGGCGGAGCGACGTCCAAACATGACCTCAAAGAAGTGTCTCTGTGTCTCAGACTGCCTCTGACCCTAAGGCACACATGCACATACACACGTCACGTACACACGAACGCACGCATGCACACACAGATTTATGTCCCCTAATCAGTATCCAGCAGACTGTAAAGGAATGTGACTAAACATGTTGTGCCTGTCTATTGGACGATGACCGTTGCCATTACATTACTGTAGTTATACCATACAGTATATACACTTCGTCTAAACTCTAGCGATAACACTCATGATTTATGGGATGGAGGATGGGGTGGAAGAGAGAAAGCGTGTCATCACAGATATCAGATTAGAGAGATACAGTAGGGCATCACGGTGCAGTTTACAGGGAAAATATTCAAACGTGCATTCTTTATTATCATGATGTGGAGAAGACAGGAAACATGAGAATAAGAGAGCAAACATGATTCAGGTTTCCTATTCAAAAATAGCAAAAATGTGTTGCAGTGCAACACGTTTTTAGCATGAAGATCTGCTATTTTTACTACTTTTTGTCACTTAGAATGTGAAGTCGGGCATTCATTTACAGGGAAAAAAAGGTTAAAATTCAGAGACGACAGGTTTCTGCCCGACAGGTATGCAATGTGACCCTCTGGAGTGAGTGTGGAAATATAATGGCCCTCTCCATCATCAAAGTCGCCAGACCCTGATCTAGAGTGTCAGCTGCACTGAAGATTTGACTGCATGTGAATGCACAACAGTGGGAGTACATTTGAATGGCCTTTTGCGCTAATCTGTCCAGAGAAACATATCAACAGCCTTTTGATGTTGGGCTGCAACTATCGATTATTTTCTTAACGATTATTCTCAATTACCTTTCTGATTAATCGAATAATCAAGAATTAATAGATGTTCTTAGATTTATTATATTAGCAAGTCGATGAACGACATAAGCACTATCTTATCCTTCATCGCGCAACGTCGTGCAAGAGATTTTCAAGCGTTTTGCCTATAATATAACAGGGATTGATTATTGACAAATTATTTTATAAAATGATCAATTATGGTTTTTACAATCAATTAAATAGATTTGATTAACCGTTGCGTTTGGATGTGAATGTCCTGTGAGAGCAGTGGGCCTGCAGGTGGAGAGGCCGCTAAGCTTGTTGAGTGCTGGGATTGAGACTACTGCAGTGCATGATGGGACAGGTTAGGGTGTGCGGAAAGTGCTGAGAGTCTTAATTTGCGATTGAAGAGCAAACGAGAGGGTGTTGGAGATCACACATACGCGCGTGCACGCATACACACACACACTCAGACTGTGAGCCAAATGTTAGTTGATGGAAGCATTGCAGAAAACGATTCCCCAGATGGGCGCAATTACGCACGCACGCGTGTGTGTGTGCGTGTGTGTGTGTGTGCGTGTGTGTGTGTGTGTGTGTGTGTGTGTGTGTGTGTGTGTGTGTGTGTGTGTGTGTGTGTGTGTGTGTGTGTGTGTGTGTTTGCTTGCGCGCGTGCGTACGTGCGCAATGGGCATGCATGTGCTGTTTTCTTTACCTATCCCAGTCTGTTATGGTTAGGAAGACATGAATCACAGCCCACCTTAATCATCATTATTCTCACACAGTATAATCCTCAGTGTTCATTTAGCCTTATGCACTCCCAGACAGAGAGTTCCATGAACACCATGCACAGGTTAACCAGCCCTCACCTAAACCATCATGGTCAGACAGCGTTATGTTTAGCTCATCTTCATCATTCCCACACAGAATCCAATGCCAGACCGATGATGCTCTGTCTCATATACTGTAGTTGGATACAGTGGTGTAAAGTAACTAAGTACGTTTACTTATGCTGTACTTCAGTTCAATTTTGAGGTATTTGTACTTTACTTGAGTATTTCCAATTTCCAAAACTTCTACTCCACTACAACTCAGATCCAAATATTGTACTTTCACTCCACTACATTTATTTGAAAACTTTAGTAACTTACTATTACTATTACTATTTTATACCTAGGCTACTTGAAAATATGTATAGCCGATCTACAAGCTCACACCACGTTGGGAGATTGTAGATCTGCTATTTTCAAACATTTTGTACTTCAAGTACATTTTGATGCCAACAATTTCATACTTTTACATTTTGAATTCTGGACTTCTACTTGTAACAGAGTATTGATACTTTTTTCCACCACTGGTTGGATACCCAAGCAGTGTCGGCAGGGTGTAACCACATGAACCCCAGCATCCCTATTGGCATGAGCCAAAAATTGGCATGGCATGAGCCAAAAATAGCAGATCTACAAGTTCACAATGTGTTGTAACGCTACGTGTTGTAAGCTTATAGATCTGTTATTTTTGTCAAGGAGATTTGGTGTAGACAGAAAAAGATCCAAGCACAGAGCCAACTCAGGTCCCGTTCACCAAGTCTAGAGGGTTGAGCTGGTTCAATTATGATGTAAATAAGTGTTAATTAACTGTACAAAGGTAACCAAATCATTTGTACAGTCTCAGAGTTTAATGTCCTCTAAGGGTTTCATTCCCTCCTGACAGTAGGAGCTTGCTTTAGAGAGCCCTGGGATGATGGTGGGTCACCGTGGAGGGGAGCAGAACACAGCCTCTCACTGTTGAGTCATGGAGTTTATGAGAAACCGTGGCTAATCCTTGGCGAGTGTCTCCCTGTGTGTGTGTGTGTGTGTGTGTGTGTGTGTGTGTGTGTGTGTGTGTGTGTGTGTGTGTGTGTGTGTGTGTGTGTGTACGGTGTGTGTGTGCGTGCGTGCGACGTGCGTGTGTCAGGCATGTGTAATGTGTGTGACACAAACACCTGCTTCGGTGCTTATCAGACTGTGTGTGTGTGTGTGTGTGCGTGCGTGCGTGCGTGCGTGCGTGCGTGCGTGCGTGCGTGCGTGCGTACATACGTCCACATACACACGCACCCAACAGCATGCGCTCCAACAAGTGAATGTGTGTCTCATTATAAACTCCCCGGGCCAAAATCACTCACAGGTGACTTTGTTTATTTGATCTCAATTAAGCCTCCACCTCCTCTCACATGGTGGACTGACCCAGACTTCTTCTAATAATTCTAAACAACGTTCCAGGGATCATGGTGGCAGGGACGTGCTGGCCATTGGGAAAAGCGGGACAACTCCCAAACGGCCGGTTCATTCCCGGCCGGTCCAGGCCGGCCATTAGGAAAAAAATTTGCACAAAAGTAAAAATGTCACTGTTTGCACAAAAGTAGTGAAAACAGCCGATCTACAAGCACACAACGCCTCGCACCGCGAGGCGTTGTGTGCTTGTAGATCTGCTGTTTTCACTAGTTCAAATCATTTTTTAAATGATAAATACAAAACAAACGGTTTTGGACATACAAGGTTTCCACCCGACAACGACGAAATATAACTAATCTAATTGGCCCACTGGCTTGTCACTTGTCATGATCTGAAATGGCAAATCTTTGAGTAGCAGCAGCTACTGTATCTCTCTCTATAGCGCGCAACGAGGGCCTCTCCAATTCTTTTTCCCGGGCTGAATCAGGGGCCCAGCACGTCCCTGCATGGTGGAACCCCCTCCCCGAAAAAGATTTGGTCAAATCCCTTCCAAACAAGCCCTGCAAAACCACCCCACCCTGGTTCTTTTCTTTTTTCACAACGTGTCGTTTCATCCACGCTCTGACAAAATGGGAACACTTCGGAATTCCGAGCACACATGGGCTCAATTATTAGCCTGCGGAATTCTGAAAAAAAAAGGAAAGTCGGCAACAACGAAAATATCCCTCTAATCTGAGGGTCTTCCTATAAGGCCGGGTGTGAAGAAAATTTTGGGGGTCCTATTTTTTCCTTTTTTTTTTCTTTTTTAATTGGGTCCAGATTTGGAAAGCACAGGCGGGGGTTTGCGAGGAGGGCTATTTTGTTTAAAAGAGGACTATTTTGGGTTGAAAGTGAACAAATGTCATATTTTTCTGGAGGGGGTTGGTTCACAACGGAGCGTTCTGCCCTGACGTTATAGGAAGCAGATGGACAGGATCAAGGAACGAAAACAGTGAGTCCCATAAGAGAGCAAGCGTCCTAGAGGAAGAGAGAGAGAGAGAGCAGAAAAACAGTGATAGGTGATGTTGAGTGTGTGTGATGTAATATGTGGTTGAGGCAGTTTATAGTGAAATATAGGACTCGTGGCAGGCAGAAGACGTGAATACTGTTAGGACAAGGTCCTTCCATTCACCCTTCACAGAAGGAGTGTTTCAGAGTGGACAACTGTAACCAAATGTTAACACTAACACCGAGCATTGGCATTTTTTTTGCTGTGGAGACAGCATAGAAGAAGTTGAGGTGTAATGAAGTCTCACACCTGTTCACTCGGCTCGTTAATAGTTAGGAGAGAAATATGAGGTCAAGGCCATCACAAAGTCCTGAGTGTTCATTTAAATCTAAACCAGGGGTCTTCAACAGGGGGTCCAGGACCTCTAGGGGGTCCTTAGAGTTACTACAGGGGGTCCTCCAAATCGTTGTGAAACCTGAAACTTTTTTCTCCTTTTTCATATTAACCACTTGAACCCTAGCCAGTGTCCATATTCTGAGAACTTCATGGTTACGTGTGTGGTTAGTGTTAGAGTTATAAATAGGGTCAGACGAACCAACGTCGGAGTAATGTGTGTCGGAAAAACAACACGCACCCGGCAAAACCCTTTATTCACAGCTGGATGGACTCCCAAAAGCACATACAGCACACACATTATGAGCACACAGTCGCACATGTCGCATTCGTATGTGCGCACACACACACAATCACAACGGTGTTCGACAGATTTATCTGGTGATTGCGGGATGCAATTTACAACAACACATCATCTGCACTGACAGATCTGAGACCAAGGGACCTTGTGTGTGTGCGTGCGTGTGTGTGTGTGCGTGTGTGTGTGTGTGTGTGTGTGTGTGTATGTGTGTGTGCGTGCGCTCATGCTTGTGAGGGCCAAATGTCCCCAAAAGTATAGTAGAATTTGAGAAATAGATATTGTAAGGATAATTTTCCTGGTCCTCACTAGAAAAATGGTTGTGTTTAAAGGTAGGAAAGAAAGATTCAAATGTTTGAAAGTAGCAGATCTTCAAGCTCACACACATTGTGAGCTTGTAGATCGGTTATTTTCAAGGAAAGGATTAGGTTAGGATTTGGCATTTAGAGGTTCAGTTTGGGGTTTAGGGTTAGAGAGATCCCTGATTTATTCTTAGTTCAGTACTGTGCGCAAATAAGTACAACTCAATCTTTGGTGCTAGAGTTCAAAATGGTGGAGGGAAATTCTTTGAAAATGGCATTCATAAAAATCCCTTCCTAAAAATCACAAGAACAGCAATGACGGGGATGAAGCGAATGATTTGAATTCTGACACACCTGTAGTGCAAGTGGTTATACACACCACAATAAAACATTACTATATCGTCGTTGTCGGGTGGAAACCTTGTATGTCCAAAACCGTTTGTTTTGTATTTATCACTTTAAAAATAATTTAAACTAGTGAAAACAGCCGATCTACAAGCACACAACGCCTCGCACCACGAGGCATTGTGTGCTTGTAGATCTGCTGTTTTCAATACTTTTGTGCGACAGCCTTGTATGATGAAGCAGGGCTTTGCTTCGCGAAAAAACTTACACATTTGAAACTTGGAGATACAAGGTTTCTGCCCAACATCGATGATATGAAAAAACGAGACAGAGGAAATAAAGTGCCCCCAGCCAACCCCACTCCCACCGATCCAAAAAAAAAGGGGAAAAAAATCACCCCGAAACTTAAAAGTTTGGCAGCGGGCCAATTGGGAACAACAGTACCCAACCCGGTAATCTACCCATTCCCTCTTTCTTAATCCACTCATTCACCCCTCCTTCCCTCTCTCCCTCTCTCTCTCTCTCTCTGCCCCCTCTCTCCATCCTTCTCTCCCTAGATGCCATTTGTCCACCTTGGTACTCCGATGCCCTTCCGGAGGGCTGGGTATCGGCTTTCCTCCCCAACGGCCCTCATCTCCCTCCATCATGCATTTTTAATGGACACACTCGTGCAGCGGACAAATGATTTTTATTTTTGACAGGGGAGGGCCGTCTCCAATTACATAGGGGAGGGGGGGAGAGAGGGAGCGAGTGTCCGCACAGTCAAGAGCGCACACGCACACACACGCACGCACACACACACAGGGAGAAGTGGATGTCCACGCTCTCTTTCTCTCTCTGTCTCTCTCTCTGTCTCTCACGCACGCACGCACGCACGCACGCACACACACACACACACACACACACACACACACACACACACACACACACACACACACACACAATGGAGGAAGAAAGTCAAACGAGACCAAACTATGTCAAAGTATGTTCAACGCTAACATTCCCACATATCGTCGTTGCCTGGTGGAAACCTTGTATTTCCAAGACCGTTCGTTTTGTATTTATCATTTTAAAAATGAACTAAACTAGTGAAAATAGCAGATCTACAAGCACACAACGCCTCACACCGCGAGGCGGTGTGTGCTTGTAGATCGGCTGTTTTCACTACTGCCTTGTATGATGAAGCAGTGCTTTACTTTGTGAAAAAATATACAAATCTGAAACTTGGAGATACAAGGTTTCTGCCCGAGATTGCCTGTATGTTTTGCTCGACATGTAAGAATGCATATTACACGCACACAAAACATACCCGCGCGGACTGGACTTACATACAGTACTGCACTGGCGCACAAACACATGCAGCCCCCGTCCCTGTCCCCTAGACCAGTGGTTCTCAATTAAAGCCCACCCAAGGCCCATCTGACCACTATGGGTGGGCCGCGGGCCGAGCATGTTTATTTGTGTTACGCTTGGATCAATGGAAGTAACATTAAGTTCCTATTTATCGGTATCATCATTTGTATGAAAAAATATATTAAAAGTTTACTGTTTTACCAATTAGTCGGGGGCCCACTTGCAATATCCTCATGGCCCACGTGGTTGAGAATCACTGCCCTCTTTGGGGTCCGGTGACACTCAGCGTTCCAAAAGCACCCTTACAGGTCTGTAACTCTTAAGCCCCTTTTCCACTGACATGGCCCAACACCACACCACTCCACACCGCCCACTTGTGCCAGGTTTTCCACTACAAGGACCTGTGTAGAATGGTGTGAAAGTGTAAACATGGTACTTAAAAGTATCCAATCTAGAGTAGGTCTGAGCTAGGCCAAATAGGGCCAAACACTTCATAATGACTGATCACTCAATGACCTTTCATTTAGACCACCAGGATATAGTCATAATACATGATAATATCTATTGTGTTATAATCGCTGTTATAATCTATTATAGTGTATTATAATGACCATAGTAATATATTAATACTTTATAGTGTATTATAATCACAGTTATAATCCATTATAGTGCATTATTATTAGGATAGTTGTACAAATCTATATTGTATTATATTGTTTTAAAGAGTACATTTGTTTCTTACCGATAGGAGTACTTTTGTGTAATGGAAAATGTCGATATTTTGATGTGGTGTGGTGTAGTGTCGTGTAGTGTAAAGCTGAGATCGAAAACGGGCTTCAGAGTGTTCAAATGGAACCAAATGGACCCTTGCGGGTCTACGTGTGCATTTCCAGAGCATGTGTATTTATTTTAATGATCAATCAATCGATTTTGTTCCAGCTTGGATCAATACACTTAAAGTTTCTACTTATCACAATGAAAACTCAAACTTTTCTTTTTTTTTATATAATCAAATTCTTTATTGAGTTTACACAAAAATGTGTGACAGAAAAGTATTAATATATATAATATACAAACTGCAAGAAAACTCAAACTTTTAAAGAAAACATACCATGACATTTTTCTTTTACATTAAGTTTTATTATTAATACATTTGCCAATCATTTGGGGGCCCTCTTGCAATATCCTCAGCCCAACCGTTAAGTATCGCTGCCTTAGACACACGTCGTACACACATGCAGGTATAGCCACAAGCTACGGTACACTTGCCATAAAGTGGCTGGTTGATGGACTAGTTGTGGGCTCGCCTAAAGGCGAGCACACGTATGTTATCTTCATTATTGTGGGCTCGCCTGGAAGGCGAGCACACGTATGTTATCTTCATTATTTATTTCTATACTAGTCAGTATCCTCAAAACTTTGGCGCGCTTCATCTCTTAAACGCTTACACCTTTCAACACCATTCAAATTTTTATGTGTTCAGCTTACTGAGGACAAGTGTGCGTGTATTTTTCTTTTTGAAATGTTTTGTAGTATAATTATAAAAAAATAAAAATGTTTAACTTTAAGCACCCAATGCATTTCCAATGGGTTTAGTGAGGAAAGGGACCCATGTTTATATTAAGGCGCTGTGGCTGCAATATTCACACTTCAGATATGCTATTTATATCAATGCGTTCACACAGGTCTGCTCTCTGATTTGATCCAAATATCTAAGCTGTGTGATGTATAAAACTATAGTTATAGTTAAAACTATAAATAAATGTCCCTCTCCACTCTACTGATTACACAGCTGTGATCAAGAATCAAGTCCGGGCGATGGGATGTAAATCCCATAGCCATATATCCTAGAGCCCGCAGGGACAGTCAGCCATATTAGTGGTTGTTGTTGGTTGTCAGGGAGATATCAAAACCAATGCATTTCCAAGTCAGATCCACAAACACAATAAAAGCCATGCTCCACTCCTCAGTCTGGAGTGGCCACATAGAAGAACGCCTTGGTTATAGACATAGTGGAGGACAGATGTGATCTGGGATTGTTAGCCAATATGTATATGCACTCAATATACTCCACTACAGTTGGAGTCCATTTGACAGTTGCTGGTTCCCAAACACAGAATCAAAAATGTAGATCTAGAACACATAGAATATGTACAGTACAGTAAGGTTCAGTAGAGTACAGTAAAAGTACAGTAAGGTTCAGTAGAGTACAGTAAAGTACAGTAAGGTACAGAAAGGTACAGTACAGAAAGGTACAGTAGAGTACAGTACAGTAAGGTACAGTAAAGTACAATACAGTACAGTAAGGTACAGTAGAGTACAGTAAAGTACAGTAGAGTACAGTAAGGTACAGTAGAGTACAGTAAAGTACAGTATAGTAAGGTACAGTAGAGTACAGTACAGTAAGGTACAGTACGGCACAGTAGAGTACAGTACAGTATAGTACAGTAAGGTACAGTAGAGTACAGTAAAGTACAGTACAGTAAGGTACAGTACAGTAAGGTACAGTAGAGTACAGTAAAGTACAGTAAGGTACAGTACAGTAGAGTAGAGTAAAGTACAGTACAGTAAGGTACAGTAAGTTACAGTAGAGTACAGTAAAGTACAGTAAGGTACAGCAGAGTACAGTAAAGTACAGTACTGTAAGGTACAGTACAGTACAGTAGTGTACAGTAAAGTACAGTAAAGTACAGTAACGTACAGCACAGTAAGGTACAGCAAGATACAGTAGTGTACAGTAAAGTACAGTACAGTAAAGTACAATACAGTACAGTAAGGTACAGTAGAGTACAGTAAAGTACAGTAGAGTACAGTAAGGTACAGTAGAGTACAGTAAAGTACAGTATAGTAAGGTACAGTAGAGTACAGTACAGTAAGTTACAGTACGGCATAGTAGAGTACAGTACAGTATAGTACAGTAAGGTACAGTAGAGTACAGTTAAGTACAGTACAGTAAGGTACAGTACAGTAAGGTACAGTACAGTAAGGTACAGTAGAGTACAGTAAAGTACAGTACAGTAAGGTACAGTAGAGTACAGTAAAGTACAGTAAGTTACAGTAGAGTACAGTAAAGTACAGTAAGGTAAAGTACAGTAGAGTACAGTAAAGTACAGTAAGTTACAGTACAGTACAGTACAGTACAGTACAGTACAGTACAGTACAGTAAGGTGCAGTACAGTATAGTAAGGTACAGTACAATACTGTAGGGTACTGTACCTTACAGTACCTTAAAGTATCCTATTTGTTGGGTTGGAATCGAGCCCACACTGTTTCGAAGGAACAGTATTTCTAGTTTATTTCTATACTAGTCAGTATCCTAAAACTTTGGCGCGCTTCATCTCTTAAACGCTTACACCTTTCAACACCATTCAAATTTTTATGTGTTCAGCTTACTGAGGACAAGTGTGCGTGTATTTTTCTTTTTGAAATGTTTTGTAGTATAAATATAAAAAAATAAAAATGTTTAACTTTAAGCACCCAATGCATTTCCAATGGGTTTAGTAGAGTGGAGAGAAGGATAATAGACCCATGTTTATGTTAAGGCGCTGTGGCTGCAGTGTTCACACTTCAGATATGCTATCTATATCATTGCGTTCACACAGGTCTGCTCTCTGATTTGATCCAAATGTCTAAGCTGTGTGATGTATAAAACTATAGTTATAGTTAAAACTATAAATAAATGTCCCTCTCCACTCTACTGATTACACAGCTGTGATCAAGAATCAAGTCCGGGCGATGGGATGTAAATCCCATAGCCATATATCCTAGAGCCCGCAGGGACAGTCAGCCATATTAGTGGTTGTTGTTGGTTGTCAGGGAGATATCAAAACCAATGCATTTCCAAGTCAGATCCACAAACACAATAAAAGCCATGCTCCACTCCTCAGTCTGGAGTGGCCACATAGAAGAACGCCTTGGTTATAGACATAGTGGAGGACAGATGTGATCTGGGATTGTTAGCCTACAGTATATGCACTCAATATACTCCACTACAGTTGGAGTCCATTTGACAGTTGCTGGTTCCCAAACACAGAATCAAAAATGTAGATCTAGAACACATAGAATATGTACAGTACAGTAAGGTTCAGTAGAGTACAGTAAAAGTACAGTAAGGTTCAGTAGAGTACAGTAAAGTACAGTAAGGTACAGAAAGGTACAGTACAGAAAGGTACAGTAGAGTACAGTACAGTAAGGTACAGTAAAGTACAATACAGTACAGTAAGGTACAGTAGAGTACAGTAAAGTACAGTAGAGTACAGTAAGGTACAGTAGAGTACAGTAAAGTACAGTATAGTAAGGTACAGTAGAGTACAGTACAGTAAGGTACAGTACGGCACAGTAGAGTACAGTACAGTATAGTACAGTAAGGTACAGTAGAGTACAGTAAAGTACAGTACAGTAAGGTACAGTACAGTAAGGTACAGTAGAGTACAGTAAAGTACAGTAAGGTACAGTACAGTAGAGTAGAGTAAAGTACAGTACAGTAAGGTACAGTAAGTTACAGTAGAGTACAGTAAAGTACAGTAAGGTACAGCAGAGTACAGTAAAGTACAGTACTGTAAGGTACAGTACAGTACAGTAGTGTACAGTAAAGTACAGTAAAGTACAGTAACGTACAGCACAGTACGGTACAGCAAGATACAGTAGTGTACAGTAAAGTACAGTACAGTAAAGTACAATACAGTACAGTACAGTAAGGTACAGTAGAGTACAGTAAAGTACAGTAGAGTACAGTAAGGTACAGTAGAGTACAGTAAAGTACAGTATAGTAAGGTACAGTAGAGTACAGTACAGTAAGTTATAGTACGGCATAGTAGAGTACAGTACAGTATAGTACAGTAAGGTACAGTAGAGTACAGTAAGGTACAGTACAGTAAGGTACAGTACAGTAAGGTACAGTACAGTACAGTAAGGTACAGTAGAGTACAGTAAAGTACAGTACAGTAAGGTACAGTAGAGTACAGTAAAGTACAGTAAGTTACAGTAGAGTACAGTAAAGTACAGTAAGTTACAGTACAGTACAGTACAGTAAGGTGCAGTACAGTATAGTAAGGTACAGTACAATACTGTAGGGTACTGTACCTTACAGTACCTTAAAGTATCCTATTTGTTGGGTTGGAATCGAGCCCACACTGTTTCGAAGGAACAGTATTTCTAGTTGGATTATGATGCTCCAAAGCCCTGGGCGATGACAGAGGCATGCAGCCCACCGGGCCCTTCATTAAAGCGGGATTAGAGCCAGTCTAAAGCCATTAACTCGGGCTTAATACCACTTTAATTCCAATCAAATCAGAATTAAATTTTACACTGGGAGCCTATGTCTGTTCTACACATTAGTTCAATGACTGGTGTGTGTGTTCAACAGTATGGCTCAGTGACCTGTGTGTGTGTGTGTGTGTGTGTGTGTGTGTGTGTGTGTGTGTGTGTGTGTGTGTGTGTGTGTGCGTGTGCGTGTGCGTGTGTACGTGTGTGGCACTTTTACATTAGGATGATGTGTCCACTGTAGATATTGGCCCGCGGGCTGTAAGACGTTCATCAAGTGAGGAAGGGATATATCACTGAGTGTCCGAAGAGACCATATTGGATTACCAATAAAGGGACATTCGCTTTAATCTCAGCGGTATGAAGGGAGCAGAGAGGGAATGGAGGAAGAAAAGGAGAGGTAGGCGTAGGCTAGAGACAGAGACAGACAGAGAGAGAGAGAGAGAGAGAGAGAGAGAGAGAGAGAGAGAGAGAGAGAGAGAGAGAGAGAGAGAGAGAAGGGAGGTAGGAAGAGAAATGGGTTGAGAGACAACAGCCTGATGTATTTGTTCATTTATAAATCTTTTAATATAAATGAGTGGCAAGACCATTTATTTTTATTTTCAAGACAAAAGCCTTGTTTGTACTTAGTCAAATGACGGTGACCCACGACGGAAGTCGCAGTAGATCTGCTGCTATCTTCGGCCTGGGACACTGTCACATTACATGCAGCGTTTGAATGAGGTACAATAAAGAGACGGAGGGAGTGGGAGTGTGAAAGAGGGAGAAAGAAATACAGAAGGAGGATTTATGAGATCAGATCTGAGGAAGGGGGGTTTAGCAGACTGAGTTGCAAAATAGTATTGGATTACTGTTAATGACTTTTTGAATTAAAATGATTAAACTCTTATCTGTTTTCTAAGTTTGTCCACACTAAACATCTGATTTGACCAATGATTTGATCTGTTATTGCCGGTCCAAGGATTAAGAATGATCCATTTGTAATCCCATCAAAAGGGGCTGATAGTGTTGTTCATCCAGCTCCTGGATGAACAACATGCTTTGCTGTTAAAGCGGCAATCCGCAACATACTTATATGAATAAAACATCTGTATGGTCTGTACAATAGAACTGGCACGTCTACAGTGGATGGAGGTGGTCTCTCTAATATTCTTCCATACAGAAATGTAGACTCTGGTGATGGACAGGACACTGCACTGGTTGACAAGTAGCCCTGCCTGAAGCTCACAGGCTCCCCTGCGGCCAAGCAAGGATTCCTTCTTATAATGTTTTTCTACTGGTCGCCAGTTACTTTATGCTCATAACGGCGTCCAGGGCAGTTGTAGCCAGTTGTGACTAGTTGTAACCAGTTACCTTCCACCGCTGGGGGAAATGGGAATGATGGAATGATGGAAGAAAAGAGAATGCTAAGTCAGGTTAGTGGAAGAGCATTCCCAGGTGTAACCACAACATTCCATTCATACACACTATTACACACCTCTGTTATATGTGCACTGTGTGTGTGTGTGTGTGTGTGCGTGTGTGTGTGTGTGCGTGCGTGCGTGCGTGCGTGCGTGTGTGTGTGTGTGCTTGCGTGTGTGCGTGCATGCGTGCGGGTGTGCTCGTGCGTGTGTGTTTTAGTCACAGATCTGAGGTTTACACCTCTTGGCCAAACTGGAACAGAAACTCATCTCAACCTCCAATGATAACAAACTCCAGCTGAAGCACACACACACACGCGCACGCACATGCATGCATGCAGCCACGCACACACATGCATGCATTTATGCACACAGACACATATGGGTGCACGCACGCAGCCACGCATGCACACACTCACTAAAGAGACCTACCATTGGCTCCAAAGTAGCAGTTCTTTAGCTGATAAATCACCTCTTCATCTGACAGGTGGTGAGTGAGGTGAGCAAATGATAACCTCATCTAGAGAGGAAATGTTTACACTGTATTTGAAACAAAAGGGGACTTAACTCAAGGTGTCAAATTCGTGTCAATGCCCGTGCTATTGCTATTGTGACAGTGTTGTTGATAGTGAGTTGTAAAAGGTGTGTGTGAGTGTATAGTAGTGGGAATGAAAATGATTGTGTGATACTGTGATTAGGGATGGGACGATTTTAAGATAGCGTTTTACGATATTATTGCGATAATGAAAATCCATTATCCTGGGGGCGGAACATTTACCAAAAAATAGCAGCTACCCGTAAGAATTAAACACATCATTAAGTCCTTATTCTGGGGTTAAACATTCTGCAAAAACCTGCAGATCTATAAGCTCACAATGCGTTGCAATGTGACCCATTGTGAGATTGTAGATGGGATATTTTTGCTATTTGTCATACGTCATTATGTATCTTACCATGCTGATGATCCACATGCATACTCTACATGTCTTTGCCACAGCACTTTCAAAAAGGTGTCCCTATTTTGGGGTGCCTGCTGGGCTAGCGGTCCAGGCGCATACAACATATAGGGCCCTATTTCTGTCCATGCCTTACCCCTTATCGCTAAACTCTTTTGACATTTTTTACTATTTTGAAAAAGAAATTCAATATTTCAAATACCGGTAGCTGATCTACAAGCTCGGCTACAAGCTCGGCTATTAGATTAAAATGTTTTTCAGAATAGTACTTATAGGCAAAGAGGTTTAGCGATAAGGGGTAAGGCATGGACAAAATTATAGCTAATAGTCTCTGTGCAGCCTGACAGCGTGTCGCGGGTTCGAATCCCATTCCCGGCGACCTTTGCTGCGTGTCGCTCCCCGTCTCTCTCAAAATAATATCTAAAAATGTCAAAAATGTTAACGTCAAAACATAAAAAAGGTGATCTACAAGCTCTTTACAAACTAATATATCAGCTAGTTTTGCCATTTTCGTGTGACACTGTCTTACGACAAAGTATAATAGGGTTTAAATGGATAAATGATTACTGTCTGTGTCTCATTACTTACAGTTTACAGTTTACAGTTTAGGCATTTAGCAGACGCTTTTAATCCAAAGCGACTTACAATAATAACTTGTTGCCTGCTGGCTGTCTGAACCTATTCTGGTGCCTCAAACTTTCCTTGTTTGGTCTCTAAGTATTCTCCACGGTTCTTCATAAAGAACTAGTAGTTTATTTCTTCAGTGTTAAGAAATAAACTTGTGTGAGGCTGCCAGTATCATCCCCACACAGTAACAAACCATTACGGGTCCATTATGACACTTTAAATGAACAGTCTGGGTTTTACTGTGTAGAAGATGTTAGACATTAGCTCAGTTTCACTTTCTTTTTTCTTTGGTGCCTTACTTTTAATCCCCTCTTGCTAAGCTTCTCTCATGGCCAGCAGAGAGAAGAGGTT
>NC_137823.1:49838432-49868432 GCF_963921795.1 Nannobrachium achirus
ATTGATTGGGATGGAGAGATGAGGGAAACGGATAAAGGAAAGAAGAGGTGGAGGTGAGAAGATGGAGGAGCTGAAACGGACAGAGATATTATTTTTTTAATATAATGGAGATTTATACTGTATTTGGGGTAAATTGTGTGTGCATACCTTTCTGCTTACATGGGTTTGTCTTTTGGCAGAATACTAGCGCCGGACACTAGGCCTGTCACAATTATTACATCATCGTCTAATCGCAATTATTTGACATAATCGCAATTATTTGACATAATCGCAATTATTTTGTCATAATCGTCATAATCGTTTCCATGTAAAAATGTTTTACATGGGCGGCGCGTTGTGAGCTTGTAAATCATTTATTTCCACAATCAAAGTTCTTTTTTAAGTATAAAGTCAGATTTTCTTGTATATTTAGGTTAGGCCTATGTGTCATATCTGCCATGTGCAACTTCAAAGCCTAAAAGGCAAAGCCAAACAGAAATGTAATAGCCAATGACAAAAACACAATTAAATCATTAATCCCAATTATTTGACTGACAATTAATCGTCATGTAAAATGTCATAATGGTGACAGCCCGATACCGGACTCTCTAACCGAGAGTTGTTTTTGTCTGCATAGTGCAGGCTAGTTGTATAGGTTGTATACTGTTGTTCATGATTGATGGCGGTTCTGTACTCATTGTATTGTTATTTCTTACCTTTGTGTTGCTGTGTCCTTTTGTCACTCTGAATCTGTAACTTTGTAACTCTAACTACTGTGCTGCCTCTTGGCAACGGATATTCCCCCACGGGATCAATAAAGGTATCTATCTATCTATTTGTGAAGGCTTAAGCTGTGTTCAGACTAGAATAAAGCAAGCTATAAAAAAGTAGGACATGCAGCTTGGTCAAAACCATGCAACTTTTTTATCAGTAAATGGGCGTGTCCAAGGTACCTGTCACTCAACTCAACTCTATGCCAGTCAGCCTGCTTTCGACGAGACAAAACAGGTCGTTTTAACATGAGCGCATTCGGAAATCTATAATCTAAAATAGTGTCTTTAGGTGGGAAATATGCCTATATTTAGTTACTACATAAACTATTTCTGTATGAAAAATTATAATAGAACATTAAAACAAGCTGTTAAATAACGTAACGAGCCGAACTTCGGTACTGCTGCCTGTTCTCTCTAGGAAACCGACTGAGGAGGACTATTTTAAAAGCTGGTTTGCATAGAGATTACATTGAATTACCAAGCCAACCTTGGCTTATCTCTATGTGAATGAGGCATTACGCTGATCAGTTGTGTGTGAGATTGAAGTTGACTCTACTTCTCTCTCTGTCGCTGTCTCTGTCTCTGTCTCTCTCTCTCTGTCTCTCTCTCTGTCTGTCTGTCTCTCTGTCTCTCTCTCTCTCTGCTTGTTTCTTTCTCTCCCTCTGCATTATTCACCTTTTGGTTTAAATAATTCACAATTAACGGCTTTCTAGCACAAATGTGTCACACACCTACACACACACACACACACACACACACACACACACACACACACACACACACACACACACACACACACACACACACACACACACTCACACACACACACACACACACACACACACACACACACACACACACACACACACAGGTGCAAATACACACGTCAGTGCTCACTTTTAGCCTGATTGGCTGAGGGCCACAGTCGTGCTACAGAGACATTTTCTGTGGCGTCTCTTCGGTGACTCAGCATTCATCACAGTGACACTCAGTCACAGCACAGACACCCCGTCAATGTGTTCATATCAGCCATCAGTTAACTTTTGGGGTGGGTGGTTCTCAAAGTGGGGTCCAGGTTCCAAATGGACGCTTACAATATGGAACCAAATGGACCTTGTAAGCCATTTGTACAATCTCAGAGTTATGGGGGTCCTTGAAATTAAAGTTTGAGAACCACTGACAAAATAGTGGGTGTCACAAGTAGAAGCCCTGTGTAAATACCGTACATAGAGAGGGAGAAAGGTGTGCGCATGCGTGGGCTAGTGCTAGGGATGATTTTGGGGTGTTGTATAATGCACTTGGTTCATTCACAAATTGCCATTTCAACAGGCTGCTGCATCAACTGTGAACTGACTCCAGTTTAGAAAAGTATAGGCTTCTAACCAAACGCATCCCGTTGGGGCTGCAATTCTCCATGTGTTTCATTAGGGGGCACTGTGACTAAGGTCTCTGTGCGGCGCATCTGCAGAATTGCATTTTGGTCTATGGCTCTTTTCATCTTCTCCTTCATTGACAGTTAATGATAACAATAACTTGGGGTCACACCAGGGGCACAGACACACACACCCACCCACCACACACACATGCGCGCACGCACGCACGCACGCACACGCGCACACACACACACACACACACACACACACACACACACACACACACACACACACACACACTGGCGGCCTGGTTAAAGACGTGAGGACATTAGTGGTAATCCGATGCTGAGTGAGTATCGATCTTCTCTCAGGGGGCACACAGAGTGAGAGAACACCACATAGCACTTTATCACAGCACTTGACCATAGGCTGACCAACACAGGTGCGTGCGTGCATGTGTATACGTGCGCGTGTATGTGCATGTGTGTGTGTCCGTATGGGGTTGTAGTGGTGAATAAGGGGGTGAGAGACAGAGACAGAGACAGAGACACTATACCGTAGATCAGGGGTCTTCAACAGGGGCTCCGGGACGGCGGGGACCCCTAGGGAGTCCTCAGAGTTACTACAGGGGGTCCTCCAAATCTTTAAGTGATAGAAAGATCTTTTCTCCTTTTTTATATTAACCACTTGAACCCTAGTGTCCATATTCTGAGAACTTTAGCCAGAAATAGCAGATAATACAAGCTCACAGAGCTTGTAGATCGGCTATTTTCGGCAAAGAGCTTTGGTGTAGAGGGGAAAAAGAGCAGACTAAGTATAGGGTGAAAGGTCAAGTTTATTAATTATTGACGGTTCAAGTGGTTAAATATCTGAAAACACATATATGGAATCTATGATATAGTTGTGGGGGTCCCTGCTTCATTTCTATCTCAACTAAGGGGTCCCTGGCCTGCAAACATTGAAGACCCCTGCACTATACTGTAGATGTGGAAGTGTTTGTTCCTCTGCCTTCATCCTCACTCCATCATCTCCATACCAGAGCATAACCGTTGTCCCTTCTCCTTCATCTCTTCGTTTCTTTTATTCCTTCAGTCTGTCCTTCGCCCCCCAACCCCCCGCATCCTCCTGTGAGGTCCTGACAGGTCCAATCTGGATCTATAAGATTATATAGACCAGACTGAGTTGCAATCAGACCTCTCTTTTACTCTCTCTCTCTCTGTCTCCCTCTCTCTCTCGCTCTCTATTTCTGTTTGTCAGACCAGTAGGGATTCCTTGATTATAATTGCTGAGGACATGCCTGTTGCCTAAATTCCTTGATGATTGTCCCCTGCCAAACACAACACAAATGCCAAACACAACAAGGCGTGAAAAACACTCAGAGAGAGAGAGAGAGAGAGAGAGAGAGAGAGAGAGAGAGAGAGAGAGGAGGGGGGTAGAAGTGAGAGAGTGATATGACCATACCATAAGCATGGAGTCCTCCATCTTGAAGAAATCCAGACCACAGTGAAATGAGCAAAGAAAGTGACCAACAGGGACCTGAAACTAGGAGCAGATGGAAAAGCAACCACACAAAAGTGTAGGCCTACACAGTCAAATCCTGAGTGTTACGGGTTAAAGATGTCCTTCCATTTCTACACTCCCTGAGTCCAATTAACACTCAGGATATGGTAGTGTACAGCATGTGTGTGCCTATTTCCATGCATCTACTGTACATAGACTCGAAGCTGTGCTTGATTTAGCTGACATGGTTAGCTACTGTTTTCCAGTCCATGCTTAGTTCACTTCTGTTTTCGCTTTCTCTGTTAATTCTTCTCTATTTTATTGGTCCTTTAATCTCTGACCAGTCCATCTCTTCTTCAATCCGGGCCCCATAAAACCACTCACATCTATCTGTCATCTGACTTGTTGTCTTGGTCTTGCTGTCTCTTGCTATCTCAGGAGCCAATGAGCCACATTGAGTGCCGGTCCAGCTAGAGCAACTGCATGTCATTTATTTTTCAGAGAATGACTCTGTCTCGGTCCCTCTCAATAGGTGAGTCTCCATCCGTCTTGATTGTCTGGTGTCTCTGCTCACTGTTTTGGCTCTGGTGTTGTGTCCTCCAACCACACCCTGACAGAAGCCTACTCAGCCATCTCCCACACTTGTACAATATGGACCCCATGTCAGGACTGAGGGTCCCCACCAAGATGGTGGAGAGTTTAGTGGAGGCTAGGGTGCACAGGATCCGCAGGACAGCATGGAGGGCCTGGTTGGTTTATAATTATGGCTTTGACACTTGGTAAATGTGGATAAATGGACAGCATTTATATATAGCACCTTTTTCTAGACCTTCTGACCACTCAAATGCGCTTTACAATGTACATTCATACTCATATTCATATACACCACAAACTTGGAAGACTATTAGCGTTTTCCCACTTCCACTTCACGCATTCACACACTGGCGGCAGAGGCAACCATGTTTAGTGTGTTGCGCAAGGACAATTGACCGACAGCCAAGCTGTTCTAACTCCTGAGCCATGGCTGCCCCGGACACTTGCAGGACAACTCCAAACTAAATAACATCTAGGCTCATTTTCCTCCTTATATTGATCCCAAATGACTGTCCATGGGTCTATTAGGCAGAAATGCCCCTGTTGTCCTGTTTCCCCAGCAGAACTCAGCAGCCCTCATAGCATAGAGTGGAGCCCATAAGCCTATCACTTTTATGCTATTTGTTGTGGTCGTATACCTAAATTGTAAATTGTAACCAAAAATGAGTATTTATTCACCGTCAAAATACAAAAAGGACACGAGGACCTCTACAACATTACACCACAGAACAGCACAACTTGAACAGGTAAATGTTACGCTTTCAATCTTCACTTAGAATTAATCCAAAGTGACTTACAATAAGCAGGTAATACATCAATATAATAAGCAAGATAATGTCAGTACATCAACAACAATACAACAACAACAAAACAAATGCATATAAGGAATATTAATCTAGGAAAAAAAAAACATTGGTAGACCACACACCTAATCAGTAAAGAAACTTTTCTAAACCCTAAAAATGCTTCATGTGTGGTCATTGAGGGAAGGGGAGTGTTACAGTAGTGCTATGGGTTTAGGTAGAGTCTGAAGAGGTGAGTCTTCAGTCCATGGCGGAAGCTCTGTAGTTCTAAGTGCGACTTGGAGTTTATTCCACAGTTTGGCGGCCAGGAGGGCAAATTGGATTTTTGTCCTGGGGTTTTTAGCGAGGTTTCTGTCAGCATAGCTGAATGGTTAGGGAGCCCGCCTGGGAAACCAGAGCCCCTGGTTGATTATGCATAAATAATTGCGATTAGGTGATTAATTACGACAGGCCAAGTGATTAATGCCAGAGATCTAGTGTTGAATTAGACCAAAACAATGAAAAACTGCTTGCAACAAAGTGTAAAATCAGCCTTCAAGGCCTGCCAAAACACAATTTTGTAGACTAAATCAATTGTAGATTTAGTCAATACTTAGTTAAAACTAAAACATGCTAGATGACGAAGATATGACTAGAACTAAATGGAATTATATTCAAAAGACTGGCTACTGAAACTAAATTTGCTGTCAAAATCAACACTACAGCCATCTTACTATTACCTACTACCAACCACAATTACCTATATTGCACTTCTCAAACATAATTGCACTTGGCCCTCATGATTATCACCAAACATTCTGTCTCCACAGTGGCAAGATGGACAGGAAACACATTAACAGTTAAAATGCATTCAATAAACAATTCAATGATTGTGCAAAATACAACTGTGAAAATACCTAAAGTGCCAATAAGCTGCGCAATAAAATCAATCAGGTTACATTGTATGTAACATGTGCAAACGATAAGTAACAGAGGACCTCTCTGTTACAAGCCATAAAGCTCTCAACTTGAGCTTGCAGATCTGACGAATGTTCACGCCAGCAAATAAAGATGGTAGGATTTTAAGTGGATCCCCACCAATGTTGAGGAGGAGTGTAGCAGCAGGGCTAGTGAGCATGAGGTGGGAGAAGGATTCGGACAGGAATGAGACAAATAGGCATGACACCTGTTCAGAGCCATGATTTATTTCAGATCGGCAAGAGGTCATGTTCATTTGTTCCCTTGCTCTGTCTTTTTTCTTTCTGTTCTTTAGTTGGTCATTAATGGCATTGTTAGCTGGTATTTTGTGGAACAGGGGTAGTGATTGACACATATAGTACTTTAGTCACAACAAGGAAACCTCTGCAATGGAAGCACACAAAGATTCATGTTTATGTCGATGTATAAAGTCCTTGCACACGCACGCACGCACGCACGCACGCACGCACGCACGCACGCACGCACGCACACACACACACACACACACACACACACACACACACACACACACACACACACACACACACACACTTTCCTTTTTATCATCAAAGTAAAAACAGCGCTGCCAAATATGATTGATTCTCTTTGTAATGTTTTGAGACACAACTAATTTCCACTGCATTTCAAGCCCGTAACAAAAACAATGCTATACAGCTTTGAAACCCCTTAGATGAATGTGTTTATTCCATCTGAGCCCCAGAAAAAATGAGACATTCAGAGAAATAACATGTGACGTATACACCCACTCTGTGGCTGCCTGGCGCTCTCGGGCCAACAGGGAATGATCGATCATTGAAAAGGGGATTTTGAAATAACGAAAAAAGAAATTGGATGTGTTACCTTTGAGCCAAAGCAGTGATTTAGATAGATTGGGGGGGGGAGGGCACAGTGTTGGATGTGGCGAAGAAAAGGAAGGGAATATACAAACAAGTTGTATAAAGGTTTAAAGTGTAAGGCGATAAGGCTAATTTAATTTGATAAAACATGTCTGTACTTAGCCGTCCATAATCTGAGTAGTCGCTGAGACTTAGCCCATATGTTGTAGTAGTAGTGTCCTTCACATACAGGTCTATGGAGGCCTGACTTCTTATGTTATGATTTAAATATGGTGAATATGTTTTCACCATATTTCACTGTGCAGGGCTAATCAAAGGTAGGTCCTTCCATTAGCCTTAAAGTCCTCAGTATTAATTTAACTCAGAGTGAGCAAATGGGTCAATGTTGTTACATTTGGACGAACACAGATCCATTTGCTTACATTTGTACACTGAGTTACGAATTGATAAATGAACACAGAGGACTCTGGGTAGAGTGGGCAGTGGTTTTTAGAGATGCTTTTGGTTTACACCTTAAACACTACAAATTAAACATTGGCCAAATTGTCAAATATTAGACGGAGAAATCGTGAAAATAGCTGATCTACATGCTCACAACGCCTCGCAACGCAAGGCGTTGTGAGCATGTAGATCTGCTATTTTCACAATAGAACCGTGTTATACAAAATGTAATGGCTCAACTCTTGGTGCTCGTTAGGGTGGGAGGTCCCCAGTTAAAATATGATTATTTTGGGGGTCGCGGCCTGAAAAGGTTGAGAACCACTGCTTTAATATACCTTATTTGTTACACATTCAGTTGTTCTTGTGTTTCCCCGTTTTGTTACAAACTTGAGCCAGTTGTAACAAACAACAACTTGCATGATATGTACTGAATGATTGTCATCCACGTCCACTTCTTTCTGTGTGTTTTCTTCTCAATCTTTTTTTCTCTTTTAATTTGGCCCCACAGTTTATTTTTTCTTCATTCTTTCATTAGTTGAACAAACATTGCCGGCATTCCAGCTGTAATACCACTGAGATTCAGTATCAGCACAGGGATGTGAGTGTGTCTGTGTTGGAAAGAGAGAGAAAGTGAGAGATAGAGACAGAAAAAGAGCCAAGCTAGAGGCATGCCAGTAGAGGGGCTTTGCCAGGAAGGAGTATTGCCTCATAATAGCTCCCCATGTGTGCGTGGTTGTTTGCATGTGTGTACGATTAGGACAACATACACTTGCAAAACATTTATTTTTATTATTCCACAATAAACAAAATCACACAATAAACTAAAACAATGTAAATGTACTATTTCTACTCTGTAAACCATCTTTGGGGGAAATTGTCATTTCTTCACGAACAACTTACAGTTCTTTTGATTGCCACCATTCAAATTACATCCCAATATATACACAGGCTCTGCTTCCACAGAAGAAATTGATTGATTTGTATTTTCTTTTTTCTTTTTTTGGAGCTGTGTGCAGCTCCCTATACGTGGCTGTGTGGGTCTGTGTGTGTGTCTGTGTGTGTGTCTGTCTGTGTGTCTGTGTGTATGTAGCCTGACTTCGGCGCGTAACTAGTGCCGCACCATTTACGCCACTCGCGCAATATATACATCAAAATGTGCGGCTCGGCCGGGAATGGTGTTCTATTACCTTTCGTTCCGATCCGCCTTACCATGCCGACGTAATCGGCAAAAAACGATGCTTAATTGTCCCCATTGACTTATAATGGGACAATGCAAGAAATCACTTTCAAGTATTTTTCTCTCGTAAACCATAGGAGCTACAGTTTCAAACCTCGGAGAGGAGATTCATAATGATTTTAAGAATGAATCGAAAAATAATTACATCACTCGGCCTCATGGTGGCGCTATAACGGCCCACTTTACGTTTTGCCCCGTAACTCTTGAACCGTAGATCGGAAAATTAAAATTCTTTTTTCCCTGGATTCCTTGGGTCAAGACGCATCTCCCCATATAGGCCACGCCCATTTGCGCCAGGATAGATTTTCCGCCATCTTGAATTTTCTCCAAAACACACTTTTTGCTCCTTTTCCTACATATTTTCTTCAAATGTCACAAAAATCGGTACACATGATCTACACACACACACACACACACACACACACACAGCTCCACTTCACACGGGTGTGATTTTTTTTTTCTGATGAAAATTCTAAACAGACCCTGTTCTTTGAACATGACAGGGGCTAACACAAGAAGCATTGTATCATGTATTGAGTGATTTACAAGCAGTATAGGTAGTAGCAAAACTTGACAAAATAAAATCAAGAAATAAGGCAGATTAAAAATATACAAATAATATACCGGTAGAGAGGTAGTGTCAAATCAAGACATTACACCAGAGGGAAATTGACAAGATAGCAATGAGGGCCAAATGGCCATGAAGCAGTAACATCTTCAGCACACTTGCAGCTCTTTCTTGCAGCACTTGGCTGCAAGAAAAAACAAGTGAGTGGCATGGTGAGTGGTGACGCAGGTGCCGATCACAGGCAGCAAGAAGGTCCTGGGTCTGATCCCTGGCTGGGCTGGCCTTTCCGTGTGGTGCTTGCATGTTCTCCTCGTGTTTGCGTTGGGTTTCCTCCGGGTACTCCGGTTTCTTCCCACAACAAAAGACATGCATGACAGACATACCGGTACATACTCCTCCAGCCAATGGACTTGACCATGGCACTGGCATTACAACTGGAGTTGGTCCCTGAATGCAGAACAGCGTTTGCTCACTGCCCCCAAGTAGTTAGGATGGGTCAAATAGAAACAACTAATTTCCCCAAGGAGATAAATTACTTACACTTTTACCTCATGGTGTTCTGGAGCAGTAACACCAAATTGTCTTTAAACTCTGTTGAGAAGCGTGTGTTGTGGTGCATGAACTTGAACAACTTCTTTGCAATTGAAACATATTTTTACATTTCTAAATTTAAGGGGAAAATGCTGCTGTCTCTGCCTGCATAATAAGCACAGATGGTCACTGTCAGAAGTGCTGAAACTTTTTTAGCTGGTCAGCAGGACCAGCTCTTTAAACAGATTACATTGTCCTGAGACATTCAGGGGACCTAGGGGACCTATTTGCCGATTGGCTGTCCATGTCACATGGTCACCGAGCTCATGATCCATTGGCCAGGCCCTCCAGATCTGTACTGCTGTAATGACATATTTTGTCCAGCAGGGAGCACCATTCCTTCACACTGAGGCGGTGCCTGTGGCCAGCCTGCTTGTGATAAATGAAACAGAAGAAAAGAGAGGTCTATACTTGAGTAAAAGTACAAAAGTATTGGCATCAAAGTACAAAATGTTTGTATGATTGCTTGTAGATCGGCTATCATTCTTTGATTTTCACAAGTCATTGTTGACATCATCATCCATTTAAGCTTTATAATTAGCTTCATACTAACATTAACATTATTTTTCTTCTTTCAATTCTAAACGTAGAGATTAGGTTATGAAAGGAAGGTGATTAGGTGATGAAAACTAGCAAAACTATAGCAGCCATTCACTTTAATCAACGCGATGCATCCAATGTAATTGTGATGAGGATGTCAAACAAACGTTAATCACGTCGTATTTAATTATACTTCATCTGTTACAGATGATTGTCCAAATAAACCGTACGTTATTTAAACTGTGAGCCATTTATAGACAATATGCAGTGTTGCCCTGGGCATCGTTGTAGGCTGTAGTAGGTGATGTGTCACACCATCTGCATACCATCTGCATTAACATATGAACTGAACGAGTATGCAAGTTGTCAATGATTTAACTCTATGACCATGATATGGGCTTTGGTGTGAAGTCATGAAAATATCGTACCCTACACAATTTACAAAAGCAACACAAAGTACATTCATTGATGAGCTGCTTCTTCCTGTCATCTGATCAGTGTCCACACAGTAGATTAATTCGAGTTGCATTTTAATATCAAATGAAACAGAGCAAAAACGATGTGCTGAATGAACCAATGCGAGTCTTTGAGAATTACAGTTAGTATCTTCACAAATAATGAGCACATTTCTAGAGACACGGTAACACATTCATTACATTCATCAGTACTCAAATGTTTTACACTTGTTTTTTTTAAAGTATCTTAAAAGTATCAATACTGCACTGTAGATGTACTCAGTTATAAGTAAAAGTCACACACACACACACACACACACACACACACACACACACACACACACACATACACGGGGGGGGGAGTGACAAAATTCATAGATCTAGAACACAGACTTCATAGATATAGAACACAGAATATGTACAGTACAGTACAGTGAGGTACAGTATACAGTACAGTAAAGTACAGTAAGGTAATACGCAGTTATTACTGTTGTTTGAGCACGCCCCAATTTTTTTCAAAACTTTTTTTTTCCAAAAAACATTTTTTTCCAAAACTTTTTTTTTTTCAAAAAACATTTTTTTTTTTTTTTTTTTTCAAAAAACATTTTTTTTTTCATCTGACCAGCTTATATATTGACTGTGTCAATTCTTGTTTCTCTCTTTTTCTACAACAATCTTACTAGGCCTACATGTATATGCACAGCTTTAATTTCTCACTGCAGAATGGTAGGGCTCCTGTCCAGTGGAAGCTTTCTGACTGTTTCTGTTAAAGCAAATTGTCAGAGAGACTCTTCAGTGCCAGATTGTGGGGAGGTTGGTTGCATTGGAAACAGTTCCTTAAGATGTCTCAAGATGTCCCAAGACATGAAGTGCATAGTAGCAGGGCTGACATCTGTCATGACTCATGCTGCAGTATGTTGTGGGTTCTGAGCAAAGGCTACTGTGCAGTCATTGCATAAATCACATGTTGAACACTAGGAAGGTGCTTAATTCTTCTTAAACGCAAATGTTTGTGCTTGAAAATGTATCTGACTTACAGATGTGTTATCCTGAGATCACAACTTCCGCACACACACGCACGCACGCACGCACGCACGCACGCACGCACGCACGCACGCACGCACGCACGCACGCACACACACACACACACACACACACACACACACATCACACGCGCGCGTGTGTGTGTGTGTGCGCAATGAACGCAATGAACAACCAGTGCATACTGCATAGCCATTGTCCTCCCTGTAAATCTGGCCTCTCTTAATGGATGTATGCCGGACAGTTTTCTTTTGCAAACAGTGCTTTTCTGCACTCGCTGTAACAAACACACACCGGCCTCACAGCAGTGAAAGTCACAAGTGATTTGGCCTCTGACTGCTGAAGCAGCATTATCAAAGGCTAAGCGTTTTAACATGACAGCATGCACCACCATGTGGCCGCACGATGTGTCTGCTTTCTACCCTTTACCCTTTGTCCTTCTGTCTCTCTCCCTCCATCTCTCTCTCTCTCACATGCACACGCACACTTACAAGGGCGTGCGCGCGCACACACACACACACACGCTATGGGGCTCCTTCAATGCCGAAACACGCACGCACGCACGCACGCACGCACGCACGCACGCACGCACGCACGCACGCACGCACGCACACACACACACACGCACACACGCACACACACGCACACACGCACACCAGCAAGCAGCAGCAGCAGCAAGTGTCGGAATAGAATAGAATAGAATAGAATTTCACGTTTCCAGCAATTGTAGCAAAAATGCAACCCGGCCATGCAGTGGGGATCTTGTTCAATTGGGATTGGTTTGGGTCAGTGTGAAAAAGCCTAGCTCTGTTGCCAGTACGAGGATCAGGTATCGAATCTACACTCTTCCCACATCTCAGACGGAGGATAATATGGAGTATATAGACTATATAGAGTGTGAGCAGAGTCAAGCACATAACATACATTATATTAATGTCTCCTCTATTGGCAGTTTCTGCTTACCTTTCCCAGGCTGGTTTAAGCATCAGGGCCGGGGATAGTGGCGCGGGGGCGGACTGCCCCGGGCCCCGAGGCTGTTCCTGCACTAAACTATTATGTCCATAACCATAAAACATTCAATCTACATAAAGCCAAATGTTTTGGATCTGGCCACAGTAGCCTCCCCAGGGCCGCGCAGTAAAACTGCCCTGAGACGCTATTAGCTGCAGGGGGAGAGAGGGAAGAAATACACCGAACGCTGAGCTGGGAGAGAGAGTGACCGAGAGAGAGAGAGCACAGCTGATGGTAAACTAATTTTGTTAGCCAGAGCTGCAGACACATTACCCACAGTGCACATAATGTGTGCACACTCACACCACATACTCACACACACGCACATGCACATGCACACGCACAGAGACACATGTATGCACCAGGCATGTGCAGACATAGACATCAAAGGGGGCTTGAGCCCCTGGCCTTTTATCCGTCTGTAAAATACCCCTCTCTAGACCATGAATGCAGTTTTTACTGTGGTGAAAGAAATGCAAATGCCCCCTCTTTCCATGCCATTCCTGAAGGCAGCATTCAAGATAATTGCCTTGTCCAAACTCTCCTGAACTTGAATGCAACATCTTATGTTAAATAATTGCCCTCACTGTGTAGAAATCCATGCCGTTACACCACATCTCCAGTATTGACTTGATTTTGCTTAGTTCAGTGTGGTATCAAGCACTGAAAATAGCCGACCTCCAAGCAGCACGACGCGTTGTGAGCTTGGAGGTCTGATATTTTTGACATTTTCACCAAAAGGCCATTTTAGAAATGTCAGCCCCTGCCTCTCTAACTTTCTCTGCACGTCCCTGGTATGCACATGCGCGCGCTGACATGTGCATGCCGAACATGCGCGCAGACACACAGACACTGCTGCGTTGCACACGCACAGGCATGTGTTCACACTCTCTCACTCACACATGCCGTGCACGTTATCCGTCTGTGTCGAACACACATAGTGTATCATGCTTACATGCTAGTGAGGAGTCCCTGGGGACGCTCAAAGTGGGGAATAGTCTCAGTTTCTCCCTTTCTCCGCAACTGTCCTCTCTACCTCTCTCTCCCTCTTAATCTCTCTCTCTCTCTCTCTCTCTCTCTCTCTCTCTCTCTCTCTCTCTCTCTCTCTCTCTCTCTCTCTCTCATGCACACAGAGCTGATCAGAGATCATTGAAGCATATGCTCCATCATTTGCCTTGAGGGACAAAAGACTGGGAATGAATTCAGCCTGACCTTGTAACACTCCAAGAGTCTGTTAGATTCATACGCACCCCGCACTCCATTCACACACTTGCAAGCACATGCACAAGCACAAGCACATGCACACACACACACATGCAAACACGCACAAGCATACACGTGAAAGTGTACGTGTGCACCGAAAGTAGACTAAATGTAATACAACACATACTCATTTGTCTGCACAGCAGTGTCAATTTAGCTTTTGAGTGTAATTTCTTTTTTTTTATAATGCAGTCAAATGCAGTCTAATTAGTGGTAGACAGTAATGAAGTACGTTTACTTACTACATTTAAGTACAAGTATTTGTATGTCATTTGTATGCCACTTTTTGCAGTCCCCGGGGACTAAAGTACAAAAATAGCCTACATGAATTAACTACTGCACCGATTTCTTTCTGAAATAGTGAAAAGAGATGATCTACAAGCAACGGGTCGGAATGTATCCCACTCGGAAAATTGTAGATCTGCTATTTTCACTATTTGTGAACATTGATGTTTTAGAATTTTGTGGGAATTTCTTCGCATTGATTTAAATAAAAATGTACTTTGTAATTTGTGCTTTTGAAAACTAAAGTCTTTTTAAAAGCAAGTACTCCAGTACTATACCTCAAGTACCCCAGTTTGACTGAGCAACTTTCACTTGAGTAATATTTGACCACGAGTAGGCCTATTACCGTTATCTACAGCAATGGGTTTCAACTATTTTCATATCAAGGGCCAAAGCCCATTATTTATTCGGAACCACCATTAGATGAGATTTAGCGTCTCAGACCCAAAACATATAATATGTTGTTGTCGTTAAGATTTTGTCCACAATTCCATGCTGTCTTGATGTGGTACCACAAGAGATAACAGGCCCACATTGACCAAAATAGCAATTCTTCTACATTCTCTAATTGTGTACACCTGTTGTAAGTTAAGTAATGCAGATGTTTAACAATTGTTTAACTCTTGAGAGTGTAAAATTAAACAAATGGACCCGTAAGGGTCCATTTGGCTTCATGTTACACTCTCAAGAGTTAGAGACCTATGAGGATCCATTTGGTTACCAACTCTCCAATATTTAGCTGGGGACCACCACCACCTGGAACCCTCTCAGGCACCACTGGTGGTCCCCGGACCACTGGTTGGCTTTGACTCAAGTACTCAGGTTGAGTTCTTTGTCCACCACTGGTTGTAACCACAGGCACAGATTTGCATGCGGAGCAGGGGGAGACCGGTAGGCCTACCGGTACATGTCTTACACTTTTGTTCATTAAACAAGCTCAGCTCAGCTCTTCTCTTTTCATTCGATGGACACTAATAAAGAGTCTGTTAGAAAGAGTGGCAGTGGGTAAAGTGTAACCTGAGCGGCAGCCACTCGACAGGACATTAGAGGAATTTACGACGTGTTAAATGTTTCCCTTGTTCCTCCCTACAGCAGCATGCTCCAGCAATTAGGGAACGCAGCGGCCTGCAATGAGTTAATTATCCTCCATTCTCTCCCCTCTCTCTCTCATTAACTTTATGTAGGACATCAGGCTACTTTGATGTAATTACATTATGTATATACAGTATATAAAATCTCTCTCTCTCTCTCACACACACACACACACACACACACACGTGTGCGCGCGCGCACGCACGCACGCACGCACGCACGCACGCACGCACGCACGCACGCACGCACGCACGCACACACACACACAAGGTTGTGTTGGAAGAATTGAGTACTATTGCTGTGTTGACATGGTGGTGTGATACTTGTGTTGCACTGACTAGCATTAACTGTTATGTTTTTGTTTGGCACTGCATTGTTAAGTTGTGCTTTGAGTATTGCTATTTGTGTGTGACGTGAGACTTATGTTTCTTGGACACTATGTATACGTATTCTCCTTTTATTGTAACAGCTTTTTGACACTTTATTTTTATATTCTTTTTATTGTGCCTTGCTTTTTTTTTGACTGTACACAACAGTACTTTTTTTTCCTTTTACTTACTTCTTTGTAACTTGTAATCTTAAACTGCTGTACTGCCTGGGCAACTAATTTTCCCCCTTGGGATAATAGAGGTATCTATCTATCTATCTATCTATCCACACACACACACACACACACACACACACACACACACACACACACACACACACACACACACACACACACACACACACACACACACACACACACACTGTATAGACGGGTTTCTGGTCCACGTTACACTGATAAGAACTAGATGCGTGCGCAGGGTCGGTACCAAAATTAGCCAATGAAACCAACGCTCCCCAAAACAACAGGTTTGGGGATTGGACGGAATTGATTACATGATACAGTCAGCTGTGCATCTAGTCTCAATGTTTGTAAACAAGAAACCCGTCTATAAGCAGTATTGTATTGGCCATGTCACGTGCGTGCACGCCGTCTTGAATCGTTTTGAGCAGGAGCTGGCGCACACACATGCGCATCAGTATAAAACAACGCTAAAGTTCAAAATTCAACAATGTTTACAAAAGCTGTAGTGTCACGCCACCCTGCATTAACTCCAGTAGAGTAGGACGTGCGTGCAACGACGGTGTGCAGTCATTAAAATAGCGCCCCCCCCCCCCCCCCCCCCCCCCCCAAACATTAAATCTAAAATACCAACACTGTTCCGTCCTTATTTCCTTTCTCCTTTCTTTACTTCCTTCCTTATACTTCCTTCTTTCCTGCTGACACTGAGACTGTCACATGTCTTATGCTTCAATACAGGACCCAGGCAGGGACAGCTTTTACTCAGAACTTGCAGTACTTTGCTCATATTGTGGTTGTCTGTATTATTTGCCAGACAGCTCAAGTGTGCTATCGTCATTTGTGCCATAACACAACCCTCACAACCACCTGGATCAAATAATCAATGCTGAAATTTTTCCCTTCAATCATTCTCGTGGTGGAACAATCTGAGACCCAGCCTGTGACACTTTGCCAACATTTGAAATGCCAGTGGATGTTGTTTCTGGGCACACAGGCCCTGAAATAAACCCCTTGCGCCATCCCATTTGGGAAACCAATTTGAGAGGGAGGGTGGGAGTGGGGGTGGGAAGGGGCACAAGGAGGAGGAGGGAGGTGGGGACGGGGGGGAAGGGGACGGGGCGGCGGGGCGGGGGTGGGTTTGCTGTAGTAATAATCATAAATCACAGCTGAAAACTCTGCCATGTCACATGCCAGGCCGCACCACTAATGACCGGGCCCATCTTTCACCGGGTATTTTTATCCGCGAGCCCTGACACCCGACTTCTGGAAGCGTCCTCTCGTTTTACGTCGTCAGCACCTCGGCCCGGCCCGAAGCACAAGTTCCTCACATATCTATAAATACCGCCCGGCTAAATGGCATTTTCTCTCACCTCCCTCACATGCCCCACCCCCCGGCCCTGCCTGGCAAGCACCGGGAGCTCTGTGACTTGGCAAAGGGACCCGGAGTCTTGGGCCACTAAACATCTTTAGGGCTTGAGAACAGCCTCCCCCTTCCCCCGTTCCCCTTCCACCCTTCCCCCTCAAAGCCGTCCCCACCCCATGCCACCCCCGCCGGGAACAGCTGGCTGAAAAAAAATAGATCCACCTGCCACTGTCTTCAAGTTCCAAAATAGTTTCGATTTGATTAAACGACTCCAAATCGCTGCTTCCCCCGCATGCAGCCACTGTGGTTGTGCAGGGAGAGAGAGAGAGAAAGGTTTAGACATGAGCAACATCAAATTTGCATTTGTGGAGATATTGTTGATGCTGGTGAGCTTAATAACTCATTTAAAAAACACATGTACACACACACACACACACACACACACACACACACACACACACACACACACACACACACGCACACGCACACACATGCACTCAGTCACTTATTTTGTGCAGAATGTCCTGCCAGGTTTCTGAAGCTCGCTGACACGCGGCAGTAGGGAGCGCAGGTCAGCGACAGCTTCCTGCTATTTCAGGCTCCATCACAGCATGAGCCCTTTAATTTATTCTGGCAGAATGTGTCAATCACTGAGAAATGGGCCATGAGGGTGCAGGCCTGAGTATATTTGGGAGGGAGAGAGAGAGAGAGAGAGAGAGAGAGAGAGAGAGAGAGAGAGAGAGAGAGGGTGGTAAGTGACTCTGTGTTCTCTTGCCGTTTGCTTGTAGTTTTAGTTCAGTGTTGCTACCGGATATCCTTCCCTGCTTGACCAATCAGCATTCTGTCTGATGAACAGGACCTCAGGTATGCACAACAACGTGCAGTTGAAGTTATGTTATTATGGATTGTGTTTACGTGCATCTTCGCAGACACGCGTTTCAACCATAAGGCTGTAGCCTTGTAGAGAGGGAGAGCTGTGCTGTTCAGTGTAAGAGCCGAGTACTGTAGCCCAGAGCCCTACGAAATATCGGTTTGACAATTCTATTGGCCGATATTGACCTATGGCGCACGCCACACACACACACCGACATCCACACACACACACACACACACACACACACACACACACACACACACACACACACACACACACACACACACACACACACACAAAATATATACAGTATATACAGTATGCAGTATAAGACGCCTCAGGGCGACATGCGACCTCGCCCTAAAGGGCCATCTCAACAGTGATGTATATCAGACCAGTTACCCATATATGGAGACCCCTGCATGATAGTCAACAATGTTATGTCAAAACATGCCCATATATGGGCATTACCAAATATGGGCATTCCCAGATATGTCCTTAATCTATCTATAAATGCGACAAATCTCTGTCTGTTTGTTTGTAATCCGCGTATCTCGAGAACCGTTCGTCCCACCGGCTTCAGATTCGGCACGCGCGTTCCCCGCCGCTGCGCGGAGTGCAGTACCGGGCCTCGACCCGACCCGACTCGCGGTTTTCCGAAACCGGCGCGAAGCGTTCGGAATCTCCTTATGCGGAGCTGATTGTTGACATCAGGCTGTTCCGGAGGAAATCGGCGCAAGCGCTGAGTCATTGTGACATCACTTCATAAAAGGCTCTGACATCACGTACGCCACATGAGTCAACACAAAATCTCTGTGAATGTGTATGTATGTATATAATCCGCGTATCTCGAGAACCCTTCTTCCCACCGGCACGCGCGTTCTCCAGATATGGGCATAAAGTCTGACATCAGAGTTTTCCGCAACCGGTACTGTGTGTGCAGAGATCTTCATATATGGGCATAAGTGGACAAAGACAAACAGATGGTCAAAACGGGTCCTATGACAACAGGTATATTGGGGTTTGCATTAAAGGGTGGGGCATTCATGGGGTTTGCATTAAAGGGTGGGGCATTCATTCCCTATTTCAAATTCGGCACGTGCGTTCCCCACCGCAGCAGGTAGTGCAGTGCTCGGCCTCGACCCGACCCGATACACGATTTTCTGGAACCAGCACGAAAGGTTCGGATTCTGATGTCTGACATCAGAATTTTCCGGAACTGGCACTGTGTCTGCATAGATCTCCATATATGGGCATAAAATGGATGCAGACAGACAAATACAGATATCTCCATATATGGGCATAAATGGACACAGGCAAACAGATGGTCAAAGATCTCCATATATGGGCATAAAGTGGACGCAGACAGACAGATACAGATATCTCCATATATGGGCATAAATGGACACAGGCAAACAGATGGTCAAAACGGGTCCTATGACAACAGGTATAATGGGGTTTGCATTAAGTTTGTCTCCTCCTACATCTGTTTGTCTGTGTCCCTTTATTCCCATTATGGAGATCTCTGTATCTGTCTGTGCCTCCGACTGTGTTGCAGACACAAGTGCCGGTTCCCCCTTTAATGCAAACCCCATTATACCTGTTGTCATAGGACCCGTTTTGACCATCTGTTTGAAAAAGCGACAGAAATCTCATATATGGGCATAAAATGGACGCAGATAAACAGATATCTCCATATATGGCATATATGGGCATACAATGGATGCAGAATCACAAAGATCTCCATATACGGGCATAAAAGGGACACAGACAGACAGATACAGAGATCTCCATATATGGGCATAAAATGGACGCAGATAGACAGATATCTCCATATATGGGCATATATGGGCATAAAATGGACCCAGAACTATAACTGCAGTGATCTCCATATATGGACATAAAATGGACACCGACAGACAGACAGATACAGATATCTCCATATATGGGCATAAATGGACACAGGCAGACAAATGGTCAAAACGGGTCCTATGAAAACAGGTATAATGGGGTTTGCATTAAAGGGCGGGGCATTCATTCCCTATTTACATTGTTCCGAGTTGGCCAGGTCGCCGACTAGACGCTGGGCCGCCCGAAGGGCGGCCCAGCTTCTAGTATTAATAACATTGGGACAGGGATCTCCATATATGGGCACAAAACGTATGTTAATTAGTAAAGCCAAGCAGGGCCTTGGCGAGTTAGGGCCTGGGTTTGATGCCTGGGGATCTCCATATATGGGCATAAGGGGGTACCCTTACAGGGCATCAATTTGGAATGCCCATACTGTATTGACATTCTATTTATGTTATCCTTTATTAATATATATCCATATACAGTACATAATGGACTTAATATTAACATTTTCGGGGAAGGTAGGGTGTAAATCAGAGTAAAGCAGGCGCTTGGGCCAGTTAGGACCTGGGATTGATGACATCAGAAATCTCCATATATGGGCATTCCCAGAAACAAAATCCCTTTTAAGCGTCGGCGGTGGCAGGCTGGCAGCAGGAACACTCTTGCAGTTGCAGATTCCGCTCTCTGGCTAAGAACATCTGCTGAGGCGTGGCAATAGTTGGCTGGCGCTGTTGCGTTCGCATGCGCTTCTGCTCTCTGTGCAGAAGCACAATGTCTTGATGGCCATGTCTTGGCCATCTGACCAGTGATATATATTGATGACATCAGGGATCTTCATATATGAGCATAAAGGGATTCTTTACATAGGTGATGTCACCTGTGATATCACCTGATATCACCTGTCACCTGTGATATCACCTGTGATGTCACAGTGATGTGTCAAGGGAACCAACCCATAGACTGTAAAAATGTGTACACACACACACACGGAGACAAGCTGTGACATTTCTCAGGGTAAACTGCAACCTTTGGTTGCAATTATTGCGACCGTAGGTCGCAGTTAACTATGATAATCGTCAGATCCTGTCAGAGGGTAACGCCTGTCAGAGGTTAACGCCTCAATGTCTATAGTCCTGTCTGTAGTCCTTGGCCTGTTCATCACATTGTTGTGACATCACTTTTTTGACCCATATTTGGCAATGCCCATATATGGACGCTCCCAGATGATGCTCTGTTGATATTAAGAGTCTCATGTGGTCTATAACAGGGATACTCAAATAGCTGAACCTGTGGGCCACATTACAAAAATGTCAAGGGGCCACGGGCCAGTTGATAAAATGACCACATTACTTGATAACTTCTCTCTTTTATTTGATTAATTTCCACATAAAGAATGAAAAGACAAGAGCAATGTGCATTTTTTATGGCTTGGCCTTCCATTTCTATTCTGTCAATGACACAATTTGTAATCAAAGTAATTTGCTACATTTGTCATTTATGACTTGGCCCACATTCAACACAAATGGCTTTTTCCAGAAAATTTACTTGTGAAAATAAATATGAAAATAAAATAAAATCTACTTGAAAATAGATTACCCAGACTCTTAGCTATAAATGGCTAATGAATTATGCAGTTGTTAAGTAGAGCTACAGTACCTCTCTTTCATTTGCATTAGAACTATAATCATTTTGGGTATGTTAAATAGTCGGGCACGACGGGCATCGCCTCTGAAAAAATATATATCTCTGGAACGGAAGGTCCAATCTGCTCAGTTTAAAGCTTGTTGGATGCGTGACTTTGAGGACATTAAGCTGGAGATTGAGTATCACTGGTCTATAACATAAGACATCTATGATGTCAGACGTCAGTCTTACTGTATACTGTATTGGCCATAGCCATGTGATCACCCTCCTCTATGTCCCCAGAAATGTTAAACAGTGGTGGTCTGCTGGAGAAAGTCTGGAGCAGTAGTTCTCAAAGTAGGGTCCAGGGCCCCTCTAGGGTTCCTTGGGGTGGTTACAAATGGACCCTTACAGGTCTGTAACTCTGAGAGCCGATTTAGGGGGATCTTCACCATGCAGGTTGGTCAGAGAGAGAGAGTCCTAATGTTTGCAGGTGACAGCCAATTGCACGTTAATATGAATGCTGCTATCCCAGAGCAATGAATGGAGAACGCCATTGTTGCTCTGCCTCTCCCTGTCTCTTTGTCTGTCTCGCTTTCTCTCTCTCTCTCTACGTCTCTCTCTCCGTCTCTCTGTCGGTGTCAGGCTACTGTTTCCCATGGCAGTGTCTCTCCTCATCCCATGCCAAGGGGTTGAATTTGACCCCCCCTACATATTGCCAAAATACACACACACACACACACACACACACACACACACACACACACACACACACACACACACACACACACACACACTCACTGAAAGACGTCAGTCTATGGCGGGCCTGGCATCACATGATGGCGCTGATGTCACAGTCAGGATTCTGCATGCCAATATCATGAATGGACGAGACGGATCGGGGGAGAAAAAGAGGAGAGAGACCACGTAGAGGTGGGATGAAGTGAAACAGGCAGGAGGCGTGAATGAATTTGGAGTAGCGGTCTTGCAGTGGGTAACCGCCGGTAGAGTCGCCGGAAAGAAACTCGCTGAGATTTTCTTTTTGTTTGTTTTACTGAGAATAAGGTTCGAAATAACTTTAGGATTACGCATATCTTTCTGAGGTTATAAGATTAGGAATAGGGTTAGGTTTTGGCACCGTTTTACTGAGGTTAAGGTTAGGAATAAGGTTAGGTTTAACCGTTAAGGCATAGTTTACAGAGGTATATAAGGATATTAAAGCATAAACCATCAGCCAGGGCGAGTTTCTTCCCGGCGACTCTGCTGGTATTCTTGCATTGACATCTGTGCCTTAGCCTGTCTCAGTCTTCCCCCTCTGTCTCCCTGTCTGTCTGTGATGTGATCATGTGTGCATTACATACACAGCAAATCCTGACTGCTTAACTCCTGGAGTTAAGTCACACACTGCTCAATAGTGAGTGTCAATTTAACTCTGGGAGTGTGGGGGGATAATGCAGTGTGTATTCACATATGTATGCAGTACATCAATGTTTCTGTTGACACCTCTCGGTGCGTGCGCGTGTGTGCGTGCGTGCGCACGCTCGTGTGTGTGTGTGTGTGTGTGTGTGTGTGTGTGTGTGTGTGTGTGTGTGTGTGTGTGTGTGTGTGTGTGTGTGTCTGTGTGTGTGTGTGCGCGCGTGGGCGTGTGTGTGGTGTGCATGTCAGAAGTATTTTGTGCTCTGAACCAGCAATCAGTGATCGGCCAAAGAAAGCTGATAACATCATCTCAGAAAAATGCCGGCATGGTAAAAAGAGCATTACAACAGCATGGGTCTGTTGGCTCCCGCATTTACATCATCCATTAAGCATAACAAACATTTGAAATGAGCCAAGAGGCCATGCGGTTTCTGTGCCAAACGGAGTGGATTTACATTACAGATTTAGGTCATTCTGATATTATTGTGGATTTTGTTTTGGTTTTGTTGATGATGGCGGTTTAATGTCAGTGTAATTGTAGCTGCTCCAATTTGCCCAGTCCACTACTGTATGTGTGAGTTGGGGCTGATGACAGATTGTCTCTCATCATCAGTTGGATTTACACTTCCCCATACTACAGTGTCATGCAAGAGCCGATCTACAAGTTCACAATGAGTCAAGGGGCCAGCTCCTTTCTTCCCTCCTAAAAGTTTTCAACCAGTTTTGCCTCAGTAAAAACTTTAACAATAACAAGCAAAATACTGTACAATAATGCCTATATTTTGAATTAGGATAAATTACCAAATAAAACAAAAGTCAACGCCATTGTTGACTTTTGTTAACTTTTGTTAATTGTTGACTGTACCGTCATGAAACTGTACTTTTTCCTATGTAAACTTCTAATAAAGTCTTCAATCAATCAAAAAAAGTAGTAGATACCGATTTTTCAGGGTGAGTGCATGTTGTTCCTTTGCTGTGGTGGCATAAATAAATATGTGCGCGCGTCATTTGGTCCCAAACTATTAATAAGAATGTCATTTTGGTATCCCCTGCCCTCCCCCCCCTCCTCCCCTCTCTCTCTCTCTATACCCCATTACTTCTTTGGATGGGCGCCCAATCGTGTGCGCATGGCAGCTGGACGCATGCGCCTTTTGAGTAATGATCGACACCGTTGCAGGAGACGGGTCTTCAATAATATAGTTGCGTTCTATGCTACAATGTAGCCCTGCTGCTCTAAACTAAAGACGACGACTAAAAAAGATAATGGTTATTATTTCCCCCGGAGAGGCAGCTGTCGGTTTATAGCGTGAGTTTGTTTAATCTGTGCGCTTGTGTTGAAGTAACTTTTTCGAGCGTTGTTTTGGCCACCCAGGCTGGCAATGGCCAGGGGTTGAAGTTTTTGAACTAGTCAGTGACAGACAGCACGCCGCAGCAGAGCACAGCACAGCACAGCACAGCAGCACTACTCTACTACTACTACTGCGCTTTATAGCAAAGCTCCACTTCTTTCTGTCATGAACACTTCCAGGGAGTGAGAAGAAAATTGGCGATTTTTTTTTTGTGCTGGAGGTGCGAAAACTTTTTCTTTTTGTCTGGGTATGTTTCGACTTCACTCACAGTGATCACTCATGCACTAATGAATGTTATTGTGGAATGGAAACATGATTTTCTGTGGAACAATTTGAATGATATTTCATATTGTTGTTGTCATTTAAAACATTGTACATATTTATAGCCTGGGTGATTTATTATTGTTATTTATATATCTAAAAGGTATTTTTGTTTCAAAGTATTGGATTTAACAGAACGGTCCTTACAGGCTATTCAAAGTTGTGTCAACTTATCTCACTTAAATTCCTTCACTGTGTATTATAGCCTGTCATTGAAAATAATGGTCATTAGGCTATATATTGCCAAATATAGGTCTATCTATTTTTTCAATATCACGAAAAATATTTAACAATGCTGTTATTTAAAAAAAACGATTTCACTGCTCAGTCTATCGCACTCAATAAATTAATTACGAGGTAAAATCCTTAAGGGATAACGATTAAAAATATAAGTCTGTATGAATTATCGCGGCTCCTCTGCTGCAGAACACGCACGACGCACCACGCCAGTCCACTCCGGTCGCGCGTGGCCGTGGGCACTGGGCAGCGCGGCGGCGCCATACGTCAGAATGCCGTGGTCGCCCGTCCGTCGCTTCAGTGTGACTGTGTGTGGGGTCTTCTCTCCGTCGTAATTCCCATCCCCACGTGGAGTTTGTGTTTATATTTGATATGTAGGAAATGGGAATCTTATACCCGCACCACGCCACAGCGGCTGGGCTCTAAGGGCTTGAATGGCCCTGGCTATTGGCCTGCCCCTAACGACATGACAAGTTACGCGTCGGCTCAAAATCTGATAGGCCTGTAATCCATACAGGCTCCATTTCACATTAAGGACGCATAGTTAACCTGCGCGCATAGATGGACACACATGGGGTTTGATTTGTTTAGATTTTAAATATATATATATATATATATATAGGCCTATATGACACACACGTCCCATATCAAGAGGTTATGGTGAATTAATTCCTTTGCCAGCCAGGCCGAATATTTGATTAATCAATTCCACCTCGCACAAGCATTTGGAATAAAGGCCATAATAAGCCCGATCACTTGAAATAGTGAAAGTTGTGCCATCGGTGGCTACGGAAAATAATATGATCCAACAACCGTGGGGCTCGAGATTCATGTTTCATCCTGAATTAATTTAGTATTAACCCCGAAACAGTTTATCTTTTTTTTTTCTTATTGACTCAGTCAGACAGCCTTCAATATATATGGCTGGCATTGGCTGCAGCCAGGTAGGATTCGGATAATGATGAATAATTTTCTCTTATGTATTCTGGAAAGTCCCTTTTGAGTCTGACATTTTGTTACAGACCTATTTGTGTCTGGATAGGCCTATAGGCTATTTCAAGACTAACTGATACATTTTTAAGGATTTTTTCTTTCTTTCTCTCTTTCTTTCTTTCTTTCTTTCTTTCTTTTGCCAATTAGCCGTGCTGAACAAAGTGGTCAGGTGCGACAACGTTTTCGCATGGGACATTTTGTCTACACGACAAAACCGCCACACATGAACTTAGGCTACTGTAGGTCTAAAGAAAACACAAAATGTCATATTCTGACACATTTCCCGCGTCATTTAATTCCCTCTATTCTTCTAACGCCTTTCTGTCCCAACCGCGCGAGATATTCTGCACCGTTGACAATTACGCACAGCATTTTACGCGCGGTGCGTTTTGAGTTCCACAAATGAAAGTCTACTGTCTGCCCGTCAGTATCGTCGCCGAAAATAGTGCGCGGCCCCTACTAGTAAACGCCTGAAATGTCTTTATGACAATAGCAGTAAACCGTGGTGACACACACTGTCACTGCGGAATGGTATTTTGAGACGTGCCCCCCGCGCGCTATAACGCACCTTCCAACATGCCACAACGCTTTGGAGCGATCCTCCCCAGACTGCAGACTGCATGACATTTTTCTCTTTTTTCCCCCTTCATTTCAATTAAAAACAATTCTGTCATTAAACTTTTTCTATAAATAATAGCCAGTGGTGTAGTACAAAAGTATAGGTATTAAAAGGCTGCTTAAAAGTACCAATTGTAGAAAGTACTCGTTATGCAGAATGTATTTGAATTTTTTCAAATGTATAAAAATCTTTTGAAAATAGCAAACCTACAAGCTCACAATGTGTGAGCTTGTAGATCGGCTATTTTCAAATGGCTGAAATGGGCTGAGGTGGTTACTGTATGTTTTGTAATGATAATCAAATTCAACAAAGTAACTAATAGGCCTAAATAAAGTTTTCAAATAATTGTTGTGGAGTAAAAGTACAATATTTGGATCTGAGATGTAGTGGAATAGAAGTAAAAGTATTGGAAATTGGAAATACTCAATTAAAGTAGGCCTACAACACCTCAAAATAGTACTTAAGCACAGTACTTAAGTAAATGTACTTAGTTACTTTCCACCACCGATAATAGCGTAATTTAATGAATGACCCTTTTTCATTCCACAACCGACCCCAGCCATGCGCACGGCCCACCGGCGAGATGCGGTATAATTGAGACCCATGTTGATAGGCATCATGCGGTTTGTTCAACATTCTCCTCTCCTCGGCTTTTATGGCGTGAAATTACCACAGTGTAGATATGTAAGCCCCCGGTCCACTCTCTCGCAAAACCCTCCTCTCTCTCTCCCCCTCTCTCTACGGCTTGTGATGTCCCATAATGTGTTTCTTCTATGTCGCTGTCAATATGGCCGAGTGAGAAATATAATTCTCCTCTTCTGGGATTGTGACGGAAATGGCAGGCGTATTGATTGGTTGCAGCGGGGGGGTCGGGTAACCATTTCCACGAGGCCTGAGAGCCTCGGCGACGGAGAATAAAAACGTACAGGAGGGGAGATTAAACCTCTATCAGATAGAACGGGATGCCCTGGTTAAAGCTGCTTCTGTCCTTCCACAGAGGTGAGAGCAAACGAGCACGCGAGCCAGAGAGAGAGAGAGAGAGGGAGAGGAGGGAGAGAGAGGGAGAGGGGGGGGGGGGAGAGAGGGGGGGGGCGGGGGGGAGTCTTGGGCACAAATCAATTCGCCTGAGAGACGCATTATTGTCTTCGGTTTCAGGCGAAGCTATGAAAAATTAAAAGGATGCCAGTTAGTTTAAGTCCATGCCAGAGTCCACCGCACACACGCACACGCGCACACGCACACGCGCACGCACGCACGCAGCACACACACACACACACACACACACACACACACACACACACACACACACGCGCGTGCACACAGGTGCACGCACACGCGCACACACACACACACACACACACACACGATGGCTGGTTCTTCGCTTGCAAAGATCATAGGAGGAGTTTACACCCACACACACACGCACATGGCATATACTGTACATACAGTAAAAGCCCACAGCTGCAGAAAATGATTCATTCATTAATTGTACAAACCCATATTGTCTTGGATGTCCTGCATGTTGAGAGCCAAAGCTATAGATTACTGCTGTTTAGAAGGTCAGTTACTGGGCTTGTAGTGGAATCACCCTTATGGAAAGTTTCCCAGTTCTTGCTTCTGTTTCAACACATGCATATGCATCCTTCCACACATGGGTGATTCTCGTTAAATACATTAAATAAATAGCAGTGATCGTTTCAATAGAAAATAAAAGCACAGTTGTGTAATAGTTACATTATAAATAATATTAAATCCGGTAGCCTATTCTCTTTCTTGTAATGAGGATTATTTTATATGAAAGTTACTTGAACATTTGCTGCTGAATTGCCATTATACCGCAATGCATCCTCATTCAGTTCAATAGATCTTTGACTATCTTTTGGATTGAATACCCTTTTTCTTTGGGTGTGTGTGGAACCCATTGTCATGGTCCATTGTGATGCCTACCTGCGTGTTGCACCTGTTAACCTACTTCATCGTTGATAAACGTGTAGATAAATGAAACTTATATATGCCAACCCAGTGCCAGGGAAGAAATGTTACTGTTGTATACGGTAGGTTTCTGTGCAAGCTACTGATACGTTGCATCTCAGTGCTTCAAGGCAGGCATGTTGTGTGTGTGTGTGTGTGTGTGTGTGAGAGTGTGTGTGTGTGTGTGTGTGTGTGTGTGTGTGTGTGTGTGTGTGTGTGTGTGTGTGTGTGTGTGTGTGTGTGTGCGTGCGTGCGTGCGTGCGTGCGTGCGTGCGTGCGTGCGTGCGTGCGTGTGCTGCTCCAGAGCGAGGCTATAGCCGAGTGAGTGGCCGAGCGCTGCAGTGGTCAGATGGTTGGGCCGTGAACACTTTCATAACTTAAGTGGGCCTTGATCCTGAACAGGGTGACAACCGGCTCGGAGGTTGCATATTACACAGATTTGGACTGTTTGTGGCCTGATGGTAGAAAGCTCTCTAGTGGGAACAGGTTGTGTGGAGACTAGGTTTGTGTAAATATAAGCCTACTTTAAAGGTGCAGTGATTGCTTTTCAATATACGTTATATAGCTCTGTATTCTGATAGCAAGCATTCCTCTAGAGCAGTGTTTCTCAACCACTGTGCCTGGGGACCTTTGGTGTGCCCCTGAGAAGGGTCAAGTGTGCCCCTTGAAATTGCTTGAAAGCCAGTATTGTATTTATCATTTTAAAAATGATTCAAACTAGTGAAAACAGCCGATATACAAGCACACAACGTGCTTGTATATCTGCTGTTTTCACCACTGTTGTGCGACAGCCTTGTATGATAAAGCAGGGCTTTACTTTGCGAAGAAACGTACAAATTTGAAACTTGGAAATACAAGGTTTCTTCCCGACAGTGACGATATTTACAACCCCGTATTATGTTTGTGTGCCCATGGATTCTTGGGACATGAAAAGTGTGCCCATGCAGAAAAAAGGTTGAGAAACACTGCTATAGAGTGTAGGGGTCTCCCATTAGTAAACTGTAAATGCATTTTCAGGTCGGGATACCAATTTTCTCTCACCTGAAATCTGTTTTCTGTTTATTAAAGAGACAGGGAGGGTCCTGTTATTGAACGAACACTCTCTATAGCAATGACTACTATCTCAATATAGAGCTTTACCCTTTTCATGAAAGCTTTTTTGTTTTAACCCCAAAAATATCGCTTTCACTTTAATAGGCTAATAGTTTTAATGAAGGAAGCATACTATACTCCACATACTCCATATAAGCCCAATACCTCCCTAGCCTCGACACCAGACAAATCTGTTATTGCAACAACAACAGAAAAGCCCTCTGCAGATTTGGTCTGGCACCGCTCAGTTGTGGTTGGATTTCACTCCCTCCGAAGTAGTGAGGGACCAATCAATGCCCAGTATGCAAATATTACAGAGGCAAATATTGCTTTAGGCTTTATCACCAGAGGCATTTCTTT
>NC_137823.1:49873432-49883432 GCF_963921795.1 Nannobrachium achirus
ACATCTCCAATTGAACAAAAGTTGTTTTTATTAATACAATCTTTCACTGGTATATTATTTTTGTAACAATAATCATTCCACAGAAATGTGTTTTTTTTACAACTTTTTTTCTAAAAGCTAGTCTCTGCCCCCAACACTCAAAAAAAAAAAAGAAAGGACACAGGCAAGGGAAATGTACCAGAAATGCTTTTTATTTATGTAATTTAAAGTGAATAATACATAGCATTTCTGGCAACATTGGTGTTGTTGGTAGAGTAATACAATATAACTTGGGGTAGTTGTATTTTGTCTCCCTGCTCTTCTATTGAGACGTTTAGATTGTGTCTAAGGTTATGTCTCACCTATAGACACAGGATAGATCTGACATGAATTCTGACCAGATGATGGTCAAGATTCAATATATCCCCTGAGCAAGCAGGCAGGCTCTATTAGCTCAATGGTAGAAATGTCAGCACTCGGGCAGGAAACCGGGTTCAAATTCCGGGTAGAAGAGGAAAGTTACATAGTGCTGCTTTAAATGATAAGAAAATGTTCAAAACATGTAAATAATCTTTTAACCATAAGACCTGGAAAGGACTTTAACCATTATTTTATACTTTGGCTATTAAAAAATAGCAGATATACAATCTCATAGCACGGCACAGAGTGCCGCGATATGATAAAACTTTATTTGTTTAGCACTTATTTAAACAAAGTTACAAAGTGCTTGAACAATCAAAAACCCAAACAGTAAAATAAACAACAGAAATACATCTCAAGCTGATAAAAAGGCCATTCGGTAGAAATGGGTTTTTAAAAGGGATTTAAAACGTGTTAATGATGAGGTTAATCTGAGTTCCTCTGGTAGGCTGTTCCAGAGTTTGGGGGCCTTTACCACAAATGCTCGATCTCCTCTGGTCACCAAAGTATAGCCTTATGGCTCTCCTTGAGTAGACCCCGACCAGCTGATCTAAGGGTGCGCGATGGCTATGAGCTTGTAGATCTGCTGTATAATCTTTGAATATACATTTTTAACTCAAATCCCCTGGAACAAAATATTTTGGGACATGTCCACGGCCAAATACATATAATTCTGGGGGTTTTTGATTTGAAAAAGTTTGAGAACCACTAGAACTGGATCTAAATGGGTTAACTTAGTGATCTACTACGGTATTTGGAGTTCATAGTGGCTAATTCTTTCTCTTTTGCTTTTGTTAAAGAAGGGGAAAAAAAAGAAAACCCAGCAGACCTCACACACAGGGGCTTTTTAGGGGGTTGTCTGTTGATACCCGATACGGCCCGGGCCCCCACCCTCTAACCCCATTCCCCACGACCCCCCCCCAGCCCCCCCGGTCCCACCACCATCTCGCCTCCGTCATCTGTGTTATGGTCAGGCGTCCTCTCTGGCCGCCTGCCTGTCGATGGCCAGCCTGCCGTCTGGGGTCCATGGGGAGTGCTGTGACAAGGAGCCCCAGGCCAAACCAAGTGCTGAGCGCATAATGTTGTTGTTTAACTGTACTGTACACCTGTCGTTATATGTGAGTCTGTCTGGACCCTAGTCTGTGCTCCATTGTACGGCTGAGGAAACAGTAGCTCTACAAGCTATGTGTATAGGTCGACGTTCACCAATTCAATATGGATGCGAGGTTATAAGTGGTTAATAATGCGGTGAACCGTTGATCTCCCCCATAGTGTTCATATTAACTTATTTAAACGCAACAAAAATGATCATCAATCTTAAGACGTGTACCTTTTAAACTCACACCGGCAAACAAGAGAATAATCCTCCAGGTTTTGTTTATCCGTCACGTCGCAGTTACTATCAAAACCTCCAACGGCTGTCCCTCCCTCCCGCCGTCCGTCAGTCAGTCCCTCCGTCTCTCTGTCACGTCACGTCACGTCACGTCACGTCACGTCACACTTGCCCAACTTATATCTCCGCCACCGTTGCCCCTATAGATGCCAAACTTTGCACACATACTCATTGGCTGCCAAACCACACCCCCTCATTTATCACATATGGCCCTCTTCTAGCGCCACCATGAGGCCTATTCTTGCTATACACATTTTTGGACACTGCTCCTACAGATTTTGCCCTAAAATCACACAAAGCGGTACACGTCCTGTCATCAACATGGATCTATCCCATTTCCCATATTCCCTCCTGATTGGCTACCATTGCCTTCTAAAGTTTGTGTATGCGACCTGATGGTCGCTTAACTCCCGATTAGAGAGTCTAACTGGTAGGCTAACTAAGCCAACCACTATAAATACAGTATGAAGATATGGTAATCATTCTAACCCAAGTAGATCGTCCACACCACAACCATAACGAGCTGTGAACAGTATAGTTATAGTTATGTTGTTTGGTGGGGATGGGACACACACGCACGCACGCACGCACGCACACACAGAACCCCCACACCCCCCATGCTTCTTGGTCCAACAGGGTCATGATTGAAGTCTCCAGCCTGTCGGCTAGTCCAGGGTAGGAGGGAGGAAGCGGAGCGAGGTGGGGGGGTTGAGTTGATGACCCCAGGGAGCCTGGCAGGACCTCTAATGTATGGCCGAGAGAGAGAGAGAGAGAGAGAGAGAGGGAGAGGGAGAGGGAGAGGGGGGGAAAAAGGACGAAAAGTAGGGGAGAACGTTTTTTTAGCCTCAACCTTTTCCTTTGGTGCACAGGGAGAGAGCCTGAGCATGGCAACTGTCCCAGTACTATACGTGTGTGTGTGTGTGTGTGTGTGTGTGTGTGTGTGTGTGTGTGTGTGTGTGTGTGTGTGTGTGTGTGTGTGTGTGTGTGTGTGTGTGTGTGTGTGTGTGTGTGTGTGTGTGTGTGTGTGTGTGCGTGCGTGTGAGAGAGAGAGAGAGAGAGAACATAGATGAAGTTAAAGAAGGAAGGGGGTCAGGTTGCACCCCTCTTTCACCCCTACAACTCCTTACTGACACACACACACACACACGCACACACGCACGCGCACACGCACACGCACACGCACTCGCACACGCACACGCACACACACACACACACACACACACAGCGCACGCACACACTGCACAACAGCAGCAGCAACAACAGCAGCAGCAGTAGCTAAATGCGAGCTGGGCCCCACCCCGACCGCTAAGTTAATGTCACCGTTACAGACACTCGTCTCAGAATCTGCCCGACAACAAGGCACCCCAGGCCCCCCCCCCACACACACACACCTCTGGCATCCCCCCGTTGGCACCCTCACCCTGGCACAGACGAAGGCTTCAGGTTCCTTTCAATATCAACTGATTGCTGTATAATTTAAGAAAGGTTGACTGACAGCGGAGCGAGCGGAATGAGAGATCAACCATATTCTTTACCGATGTGGATGATCTTTTTTCTATATTTATATTTAAGTGCAACATCAGGCGAATAAGCAGATCTGTGCCATTTAACCACTTGAACCCAAACATGCATATTCTGACATATTCTGGGGACAGTCGCCAAAAATATCAGTAGCGACCCATTTTGAACTTTGGTGTAGAGCAGGGGTCTTCAATGTTTTCAGGGCATGGACCCCTTAGTTGAGAGAGAGATGAAGCAGGGACCCCCAGAGATTCCATATCGTTTCATTGTTTGACACGATGATCATAAGTGTTTTTTTGGATTCTTGTCAATTTTGTTTTCAGATATTTAACCACTTGAACCGTCAATACTTAATAAACTTGACATTTCACTCTGTCTGCTCTTTTTCCCCTTCTCACCAAAGCTCTTTGCTAAAAATAGCTGATCAACAAGCTCACACTCTGTACTTAGTCTGCTCTTTTTCCCCTTCTAACCAAAGCTCTTTGCTAAAAATAGCCGATCTACAAGCTCACAACAACGCCTGTAGATCGTCTATTTTTGGCTAAAGTTCTCAGAATATGGACAAAATGCGCAAACATGACCAAATGACCACCCCAACGGGGCTGCTCACGGGGAATTCCCGGGGACCACCGACTCCTGGTGCTCCAGAACGGATGCAAAAGTGGTGGCGCCCCCAGTGGAGGACCCCCTACACTGCAGCTCACATAAAATGCCGTAACTCCGGCTAGGAGCGACCGGGACAGCCGGGGCCGGTACCTATTCGTCCGCCTTGCCGGCGCGGAGACCCCACCCCTCATTTCTCACATGGCCCTCTTCTAGCGCCACCATGAGGCCGATTCTTGCAAAACACATTTTTGGACACTGCTCCTACAATTTTCGCCCTAAAATCACGCAAATCGGTACACAGTATGTCTACACTCATCCCATCAACATGAATCTGTCCCATATAGCGCCACCTCCAGGCCGATTTTTAAAAACACATTTTTGGACACTGCTCCTACAGATTTTGCCCTAAAATCATGAAAATCACTACACAGTATGTCTACACTCATGTCATCAACATGGATCAGGAAGATTTTGGCAAAACACATTTTTGCCCTATTTGTGGAGATAAGTGACCTACGGTCGCTTATCTCCCGATTAGGGAGCCTTACTGGTAAGTACAGCGCAACCCAGGTCCGTTTTGACTAAGAATCGAATGTTGTAGTACTTAGTTGTCGTTCGGTCTGTGCTTTTAAAAAGGTCCCTCTCTCTTAACACGACCAAAAGGAGTTCCACAGGAGTCGTTTATTTTTGACGTCGCCTTGGAAAAAAGGCACGGTTCAAAACGCCTCGCGGAGGAGGGCGGCGAGGGCTGTCTCTCACTCAGAGCTGTTCACTTCTCACCTCCTCGTTGCCAATTCATAACCTCAGCGAGTGTGAGTGTTTGGTCAAGGGAAAGCCTGCAAGGTGTGGGGTTAGCGGGTCACAGACAGCCTCTAAGCCAGCCACAGTCTGACAGAGTCACCCCCCCACCCCCACCCCCACCAAACAGACTGGAGAATCCATCTAGGAGCCCTCGCTAACCAGCGTGGGCTTTCTAGAAGGACACACTAAGGAAACCACAGTGTGTGTGTGTGTGTGTGTGTGTGTGTGTGTGTGTGTGTGTGTGTGTGTGTGTGTGTGTGTGTGTGTGTGTGTGTGTACTTGTATAACTATACCTGTGAGGGCCAAATGTCCCCACAAGAATAGTAGAATTTGAGAAATAGACTTAAAAGGTTAAAAGATAAAAGGTTTTTATTGTTAAGCTTAACATTTTTAAATGTTCCAGGTTGGTGTTAGATTTTGTCATTTACAGCAGGGGTTAGGTTTGTGGTGTGGAGTTCGAGTTATTCCTGATTTACACTTTAGTTGCGCGCCAGTGTCATGCACGGGAATATAGCAGATCTACAAGCTCTGACGCTGTGACTTGTTGTGAGATTGTAGAACTGCAATTAGTTGGCTATTTTCAACGCCGTCCATAAATGTCGATGTCCCCACAGGCATAGAAATACTCACACGTGTGTGTGTGTGTGTGTGTGTGTGTGTGTGTGTGTGTGTGTGTGTGTGTGTGTGTGTGAGTGTGTGTGGAGGAGTTTCGCTCTGTTTTAGACATACCCTGGCCTGTACTTTGGTCTGGCGTGGGATGGCTGTGAGGTCATTTGAGTGGAGATTATCTCATATTGTGACTACCCTGGTTTCTGATGGTAGTCGAACTGTACAGGACACAGTGCTGGATGGTGTGTGTTTTTGTTGCGCACTGTTTCCTTCACCCTCTGTAAATGATATACACAGCAAAGATTCCTCACTGTGTCGAATGCTCAAAACTTATATTGAGGCTTTCAAGGACAAGAGGAGATCGAATTAGTACCAGATGTTAACATTTCTCTTAAGTACATATTCAACATATGAAATTATTTGACCAGAAATGTAACCTTCGAGAAACATTTCACCGACATCCCTGAATTCACCCCAAACATCGTCCAAGTTCCCCTAAAAGAAGGAAAAAAAGGAAAGAAAAGTCACGTGACTAGAAGTTAACAATGAAGTACCTTTGTTCCCCACAACAAGCCCCTGTGTTTTAACTATTGAAAAATAGCAGATATACAAGCTCACAGCGCGGTCTAGATCTGCCATTTTTGAAAAATTGTGAAAGGTATTTGAGTAGTTCAAATCCTTCTAAGGCTTTTTGAAAAAAAAAAAAAAGTTTCTATGTCAGTGGTGCTCAAACCTTTTCATGTGAAGGACCCCCAAAATTATATGTATTTGGCCACGGACCCCCATCTCAAAATATATCCCAAAAGCTAAATTTGAGTTACAAAATGTTACAGAAAGAAAAGTCACGTGACTAGAAGTTAACAATGAAGTACCTTTGTTCCCCACAACAACCCCCCCCTAAATAGAGCCCTTGATAGCCACCGTCCACCTTCTGCTTGGACTAGCTGTCCGGCCGAGCACTCATCTGTAGGGGCGTAATAATACATTTTAATAGCGATTCAATACATATCACGATACGTGGTTGACGATACAATACATGGAAGATATTGGTTCATTCGTGGCGATACGATACAAACACAGTGATTATCGGGCAAATACATGGACATTGTATTTGAACACTTATGGACAAACCTGCACCTTGACATGAACCCAGAGATTACACACATGTATCGATAGACCAGCGTAGCTATTAAGTAATTAAACCCCTCTTTTACATTTTTTCTTCTTAAAAATGCTAAATATAATGTACAAGTAGTACCGATACAATCGATTATTTGAACTACCGATTCGATAGGCTACAAAATGAAACGATAAGATTCGATTTTAGCTTTAGTTTTCATTTCGATAAACTTCAATTCTTTTCATTTAAAAACTGATATTTCGATGCAGTTACTATATCGTTACACCCCTACTACTCATCTGCCATTGGTTAGAAAAAAATCACACCCGTGTGAAGTGGAGCTGTGTGTGTGTGTGTGTGTGTGTGTGTGTGTGTGTGTGTGTGTGTGTGTGTGTGTGTGTGTGTGTAGATCATGTGTACTGATTTTTGTGACATTTGAAGAAAATATGTAGGAAAAGGAGCAAAAAGTGTGTTTTGGAGAAAATTCAAGATGGCGGAAAATCTATCCTGGCGCAAATGGGCGTGGCCTATATGGGGAGATGCGTCTTGACCCAAGGAATCCAGGGAAAATGAATTTTAATTTTCCGATCTACGGTTCAAGAGTTACGGGGCAAAACGTAAAGTGGGCCGTTATAGCGCCACCATGAGGCCGAGTGATGTAATTATTTTTCGATTCATTCTTAAAATCATTATGAATCTCCTCTCCGAGGTTTGAAACTGTAGCTCCTATGGTTTACGAGAGAAAAATACTTGAAAGTGATTTCTTGCATTGTCCCATTATAAGTCAATGGGGACAATTAAGCGTCGTTTTTTGCCGATTACGTCGGCATGGTAAGGCGGATCGGAACGAAAGGTAATAGAACACCATTCCCGGCCGAGCCGCACATTTTGATGTATATATTGCGCGAGTGGCGTAAATGGTGCGGCACTAGTTACGCGCCGAAGTCAGGCTACATACACACAGACACACAGACAGACAGACAGACACACACACACACAGACCCACACAGCCACGTATAGGGAGCTGCACACAGCTCCAAAAAAGGGGGGAGCGTGTTTCCTCATTTCACTGGGAAGGAAATGAAATTGCAACAGTCGTGCTTTGGTTTTGCGAAGGAACCTGCACCGCCCTGCTTGCCTGCCGCGAGAACTTCCTCTGCTGCTGCCCCGACCTGATATTGGGTTTCTTCTCTCTGGGCTGTTAGTATCAGAGAGGTAGTGGAAGGGTCACGGAGGCCAGATAGGCAGCGGTAGGGAGCTGCCTTTTCTTCAGGGTGTGCTGCACCAGGGGTGTCGCACCAAATTCTGGGCCCTGGGGCCTCCTGTGCTTTAACTATTGAAAAATAGCAGATATACAAGCTCACAGCATGGCACCGAGTGCCGCGCTGCGAGCTTGTAGATCTGCCATTTTTTGAAAAATTCTGAAAAGTCTTGAATAGTTCAAATCCTTCTAAGGCTTTTTGAAAAAGAAAGAAAAAAAAAAGTTTCTATGTCAGTGGTGCTCAAACCTTTTCATGTGAAGGACCCCCAAAATGATATGTATTTGGCCACAGACCCCCATCTCAAAATATATCCCAAAAGCTAAATTTGAGTTACAAATGTTGGCTTAAAAAATACATTCAAAGATTTGCACACATTTTCACGACTTTTCAGCAGATCTACATGCTTGCCGCGCGGCACTCGGTGCTGTGCTGTGAGCTTGTATATCTGTTATTTTTCAATAGCTAAATAGCTATAAAATAATGAAGGCCCCTCCACCTTGGGCCCTAGTAACTCAGTCCCACTCCCCCCCCCCCTTGTGACGCCCCTGGGTGTGCTTATTAACTTTTAGCCGCACACAGCAGTCCAAACCCGGGAGAAATGTGCATCGGAGTTTGCCGGTTCCATTGAACCCCACCACATGGGCACCTGAGCAAAGCATAGCATGAAAGCACCGCACGCAACGTAGGGAAATGAAGCACACCACGGGTTTCCAAATAATTCTCGAAGCACTCTTCCGAAAAATGTATTTCAACTGCGCCTGTATGCCAGATTGCAGAAGCAGCCAAGCTCTAGTTGTTGAAATTTTTCTTTTTTTGGACTTGAGGCTGTTGAGTATCTTATTTTGCTAAGTTTCCTACAGTAAGAGACATAACATGGTGTGACAGCACAGATTGATAGGGCCTACATTTCTTGTAATGCTGTTGCATGTTGCATTTTAGCTTCTATTATTCTTGCTTATCTTTGTTGAGTAAATAGTTGTACAGTAAATAATTGAAGAAGTTTCTATTCTGTTTGCTTTAGTGTGATGCACCAACCTCAACAAGACATATTCCTTGCGTGTGCACATCACATCACATACCTGATTCACATTCTATGTTCAGATTGTGACGGTTTCTTGAACAAGCACATGCACCAGTCAGCTCAGCCTTCAGGATAGCGCACAACGTCATAGTTTGTCGATGTCCAGAGACATTCTCCAGATTGGCAATTTATTTTGTCCTTTATTTGATTTGATCTCTGTCCGTCCGTCCGTCTGTCTGTCTGTCTGCCTTTTTTGCCTGCCTGCCAGGCTCTCTGTCTGTCTGTCTGTCATGCAGTCTGTCCCTACTTCTCTCTGGGTAGAGTGATGATTCAGGGAGCTATTGTGAAGGTAGGAATCCGATATGGAGCCAGCCAAGGGAGGGTGTAGGGAGGTTGTGTGTGTGAGAGAGGGGGGGGGGGGGGGGGTTGGATGGAGGAAGGCCTAGGTAGGAGGAGGGGATGAGCATTGGCTACTCTCTCAGCCAGATCCATGCTGTCTGGGGCCCCAGGCACCTTGGCACCCCTACCTGCCTGCCCTCTGTTTTACCTTCGCCTCTCTGTAGCCACCAGGGACGTGCTGGCCATTGGGAAAAGCGGGACAACTCCATTCCCGGCCGGTCCAGGCCGGCCATTAGGAAAAGAAATTAAATAAAATGTCGGCCATTTTGGGGGCTGGGCGGCCAACAAAGTAAATCGTCACTGTCGGGCAGAAACCTCGTATCTCCAAGTTTCAAATTTGTAATTTTTTTCGCAAAGCAAAGCCCTGCTTCATCACACAAGGCCGTCGCACAAAAGTAGTGAAAACGGCAGATCTACAACACAGCACACAACGCCTCGCGGTGCGAGGCGTTGTGTGCTTGTAGATCGGATGTTTTCACTAGTTTAAATCATTTTTAAAATGATAAATACAAAACAAACGGTTTTGGACATACAAGGTTTTCACCCGACAACGACAAAATATAACTCATGTACTACAGTAATTGGCCCACTGGCTTGTCACTTGTCATGATCTGAAATGGCAAATCTTTGAGTAGCAGCAGCGCTATAGAGAGAGATCTCTCTCTATAGCGCGCAATGAGGGCCTCTCCAACTCTTTTTTTCCCGGGCTGAATCAGGGGCCCAGCATGTCCCTGGTAGCCACCATCCACACAATTCCTCTCTCTGCCTCTTTGTCTGTGCTCGTCTGTGTCTGTCCGTCTGTCTTTCTGTCTGTGACACTCGTCTCTGTCTGTGTCTCTAATTTCTGTCTGTCTCTGGTCTGCCTGGCT
>NC_137823.1:49885932-49890932 GCF_963921795.1 Nannobrachium achirus
ATGCTTACTCAGTTATTCGTTATGTGAAAATCCTATGGCGTCAATCACATCTGACATCATACATATGGGCTGTCTTCCTCCATATATATGGGCATTCCCATATGAAGTCCTGTTAGATATGGGATGAATATTGATCATACCAGGGATCTCCATATATATATGTATGGGCATAAAAGGGATTCTGTTAGAGTGGTTCCCATGACATCACAACATACAATCCCTTTTATGCCCACACATGGAGATCCCTATCTGAACCAGCCACACAGATATGGCCATGTCTTGGCCATCTGGCCAGTGATGTATATCGATGACATCAGGGATCTTCATATGGGCATAAAAGGTATTCTGGGGAATACCCATATATGGACTTTTACATAGGTGATGTCACCTGTTATATCACCTGTGATGTGTCAGGGGAACCACAGTGTCAGGCATGACCTTCATAGATACACGGATACGTGGACAAGATGTGCCGGTCCATCCATCCATCCATCTTCAACCGCTTATCCGGATTCGGGTCGCGGGGGGTAACAGTTCCAACTGAGACTTCCAGATTTCCTTATCCTGAGCAACTTCCTCCACTCCCTCTGGGAGTATACCGAGGCGTTCCCAGGCCAGTTTGGAGATATAATCCTTCCATCTGGTCTTAGGTCTCCCACGGGGTCTCCTCCCAGTGGGACGTGCATCGAGGACCTTCCTAGGAAGGCGCTCGGGGGGCATCTGTACTAGATGCCCGAACCACCTAAGCTGACTCCTTTCCAAGTGAAGGAGCAGCGGTTCTACTCCTAGTCTATCTCGGGTGTGCCGGTTTTCATAGTAAACTTGCGACCTATGGTCACAAACACAGATGACAGGGCATTTGAGCTGTGAGCTACTCAGTGGCCGATGATGGTTTGAACAGGGCAGTATCACACTGTGTGCGAGCGCCATGGACCTGATATCCTAACGCAGTGCTTCTTCAGGGGGTTCCAGGTGGTCCCCAGCTAAACGATGGAAGAGTTGGTAACCAAATGGAGCCTTAGAGATCTTTAGCTCATGAGTGTTTCTCACCCACTTCTCCATCTCCTTCCTCCTCTGTCCACCACACACACGCACGCACATACACACACAGACGCACACGCACCTCATCGATTTCTCTTCAGTGTGGGATGTGGTGGTGCATGAGTTGGGGGTGGGGGTGGGGGGGGGGGGGGGGGGGGGGGGGGGGGGGGCGGGCGGGCGGGTGGTCGAGGACCAGGGCTTGGGTGTGTGTGTGTGTGTGTGTGTGTGTGTGTGTGTGTGTGTGTGTGTGTGTGTGTGTGTGTGTGTGTGTGTGTGTGTGTGTGTGTGTGAGCGGTAGCTGTGGTTGGGTCAGGGGGGGATGGATGGGAGGGTGGGGAGGTGGTTTGCAGAAGGCGGTGTCCAGTTTCTCCCTGAGCCCAGATCCCAAAAGAGGTTGTGTGGGGGGGGGGGGGGGGGGGGGGGGGCTTGCTCTAGTTTTAGTTAGAGCTATAGTTTCCAAAATCATGGGTCGTGACCAGTTTCTGGGTCACGGACCCATTTTTATGGGTCACAAGTTTTTGTTCGTTTTCTAATCATTTCTTTCTTGAAAATTACAGGATTTTCTTTTGTTATTTATTTTTTAATCTAATAAATTCCCCCCAAGACTTTTCAGAAGTAGAGATAGCAGTAGTGAAGGAGTGAAAATAGCAGATGTGCAAAACCTGCGCCACACATTGTACAGTAGATCAGCTGTTTTCACTAGTTTGGAACCCAGGGAGAGATTATATCTCCCTGAAATGACGGGTACACAGTATTGTGTATTATTATTTTATGCTTTAACTATTGAAAAATAGCAGATATACAAGCTCACAGCACGGCACCGAGTTTTGACCCTATTCTATAAGTGTCTTTTGAATCCTTCTAAGGTTTTTTGAAAAACCTGTGTTTCTATGTCAGCAATCTGGCTAGCCATCGTCAAAGAAAAGGTCCTTTTCACTTAACTGGAGCTCAGTTAGTCTGTTCTTGAGAGACTACTATGTCAGTGGTTCTCAAACCTTTTCATGTGAAGGACCCCCAAAATGATATTTATTTGGCCACGGACCCCCATTCAACATATTTAGTTCCAGGGACCACCCAGAAGCAAAATTTGAGTTACAAACGTTCGCTTTGAAAATACATATATTCAAAGATTTGCATGCACATTTTCACAACTTTTTCAAAAATAGCAGATCTACAAGCTCGCAGCGCGGCACTCGGTGCCGCGCTGTGAGCTTGTATATCTGCTATTTTTCAATAGCTAAAGCATTCAATAATTCTAGGCCTAAATGGGTTAATAATAATCGATCCCTGTTTTGTGCACATCAGACCAATTGTAGGCCAAAAGTTGGGGATGATAGCTAGGGTCCATGTGGTTAAAGGGACTGTGAGGATCTGACAGTGTGTGTCTGTGCTGTGGTGAGACGTGTTATGTTTTTCCATAGCACTGAGAGAGAGTCATGTGAGGGAATCGGAGCTACCATGTAATGTGGTTGTTTTTTTGTCATCAATATCAGTGTCTGTCTGGTTCCCATTCCAACCATGTGTACACGGTCAAGAAGTCCTGCCGTGGTATGTGTACTCAAGTAAATGCTCTCGTATCCAAAAGTAGAAATGTTGCAAAGTTCATCTTCTTTTTTAACATCAATGCTTTGCTCTATTGAAGTTTAGAACATAAAATAAATAAATAGGAAACACAGCAGATCTACAAGCTCACAAGCACATTACGGTGTGACGCGTTGTGAGCTTGTAGAACGAAGGTTCAACATAAAAGATCAAATCCACACACTGGTTCAAATGCCGCTACATTTGTTCATTGCGATCAAACAACCTTCTTCGGTAATTGCCAAGTATAGACTCCTGGGGTAAGCCGGTCAATGAAGAATATTGCCACTGTCGGAGTGTCGGTCAGAAACCTTGTATCTCCAAGTTTCACATTTGTAAATTTCTTCGCAAAGTAAAGCACTGCTTCATCACACAAGGCCGTTGCACAAAAGTAGTGAAAACAGCAGATCTACAAGCACACTACGGCGTTGTGTGCTTGTAGATCGGCTGTTTTCACTAGTTTAAATCATTTTTAAAATGATAAATACGAAACGAACGATTTTGGACATACAAGGTTTCCACCCGACAACGACGATATATAGTAGTGGTTTTCAATCCTTTAGTTATTTATTTATTTCAAGGACCTCAATAACTCTTACATCTTACCGATGGAACCAAATGGACCCGTGAGGATCGATTTGGTCCAAAGCAGTTACAAACCTGTAAGGGTTCCATTTGGAACACACTCAAGGAACTGCGAGGAACTTTGAGAGCCACTGGTATTTAGGTTTTAATTGGTTAATTCTGAAAGTGAACCAATGGAAACAAGTGGACCCATTACAGGTCCATTGTGGTCCTAGCAGTCGTTCCATGGGTTGCTCTTGTACACTGTGTGCGAACAAATGAAATGAACACTGACTGGATTTTAATGTGCAAAGTGTTGCTCACTGAGCAATACAATTGCATGTGGAGTTCTGTGCATTCATTAATACATATGTGTGCTTCTGTGTGTGTGTGTGTGTGTGTGTGTGTGTGTGTGTGTGTGTGTGTGTGTGTGTGTGTGTGTGTGTGTGTGTGCGTGTGCGTGCGTGTGTGTTTCTGTGTGTGTGTGTGTGTGTGTGTGTGTGTGTGTGTGTGTGTGTGTGTGCGCGCACATGCATGCATGTGTATGCGTGCGACCACCGTGCGTGCGTGCATGCGTGTGTATGCGTGCGACCAGCGTGCGTGCGTGCATGCGTGTGCGTGTATGTGTATGCGTGAGACCTGCGTGCACGTGTGTGTGTGTGTGTGTGTGTGTGTGTGCGTGTGTGCGTGTGTGTGCGTGCGTGTGTGGTCAGCCATGGACCCGTATAGGTTTCTCCCAGTTGTTTTTTTAATCACACTCATCAGATTAGCTGAGCAGGGGCAGTCGAGGCCAAACGCTTTACAATTAACAGCGCTGGACTCTCACACACACTCGCACACACACATCCATCAGTGACTTTTCATCTGTCTCTATGGACTAAAGCTACATCCCAATTTGACCCCCCGCAAACATTCACTCTCTCACACACGCTGCATGCACACACAATCTGTGATTGAAATAGCACAGGGGTGGGCAACTTTGATGATGGAGAGGGCCACTATATTTCCAACTTCACTCCAGAGGGCCACATTGCATATCGCTACGTCCTACTTTGTCATTCTAGTATCTCATGCAAAATAAGCAAAAATAGCAGATCTACAAGCTCAAAACGCATCGTGCTGCGATGCGTTTTGAGCTTGTAGATCGGCTATTTTTGCTTCTTTTGAATTGGAATACTGAATTATTTGTTGTTATTTTTTTAATTGGAATCCTGAAATGTAACATTTTGTTATATACTCATGTTAACTTTATGAACTTAAATACAAATAAATACATTGGACATAAAAAAACACATTTTAATACAGTACTAGTCATTAAGCTACTAATATAGACTGAAGGAATTAAAGCAGGTCATGTTTGAAATTGTAACAGCTGAAATCAATAATATATTGGTATTACGATATTAACCTGCGGGCCGCATTAAGTGAAGGTGGGGGCCGCATGTGGCTCCGGGCCACCGGTTGCCCATGTATGAAATAGCAGATCTGTTCTCTGTTCTCCCCTACTCCTTCCACCCCACAAACACTGACTCTAATTATATCTTTAGATCGTTTAGAAAGAGGAAGTACAGTAGCTAAGACGGGGGTGTACTGACCAGCTGTTCTGCTAAACGTACCCAGAAATGCGAAAGAAAGAAAGAACGACACAGGTACGCAGTAACATCCGTGTAACTCTGAGATGTGTACAAATGGAACCAAATATGACCGACAACTCCTCCCTAAATCACTTCTAGGCTCATTTTCCTACTTATATTGATCCCAAAAGACTGTCCATGGGGTCTATTAGGCAGAAATGCCCCTGTTATCCAGTTTCC
>NC_137823.1:49895932-49903432 GCF_963921795.1 Nannobrachium achirus
ACTCCACACAGCATGTGTATGAGTAGGCTACTCACATACACACACACACATGCATACATACATACCTGCACACACAGACAGACAGACAGACACACCCACGAACACACACACACACACACGCACGCACGCACACAGACACGGGCACGCAGACAGTCCATCAATCAGGGGTTTTTATAGGAGTATAGGGGGAATGTATGCGGCGCAGCGGGACAGGGGCGCGTGCTGTCGCTATGGTGAGCAGGCTAAAAGATGGCCGGCTCCCCAGTTGGAATCGGTGGCCGCGTTCCAAATTGGTCCCTCTGCCTCTAAACATTAGCCCTCCTCTCCTCTCCGCACCGCCAGGTCCCCGGGCCTTATATAAGTCTGGCTGTACATTTTGTGGTTCCGTCCGTCAGCCGTTCTTCCCAGTCCAACTGGTTTCCTATAAGCTTTTAACCCATTTAGAACGGGTACACATTTTGTGTATCCTTATTTTATGCTTTAACTATTGAAAAATAGCAGATCTACAAGCTCACAGCGTGGCACCGAGTGCCGCGCTGCGAGCTTGTTGATCTGCTATTTTTGAAAAGTCGTGAAAATTTGAATTTTGACCCGATTCTATAAGTGTCTTTTGAATCCTTCTAAGGTTTTTTTGAAAAACCTATGTTTCTATGTCAGCAATCTGGCCAGCCATCGTCAAAGAAAAGGTCCTTTTCAGGTCCTTTTCACTTAACTGGAGCTCAGTTATTCAGAGACTACTATGTCAGTGGTTCTCAAACCTTTTCATGTGAAGGACCCCCAAAATGATATTTATTTGGCCACGGACCCCCATCTCAAAATATTTCGTTCCAGGGACCCCCCAGAAGCAAAATCTGAGTTACAAATGTTCGCTTTGAAAATACATGTATTCAAAGATTTGCACACATTTTCACAACTTTTTCAAAAATAGCAGATCTACAAGCTCGCAGCGCGGCACTTGGTGCCGCGCTGTGAGCTTGTATATCTGCTATTTTTTAATAGTTAAAGCATGCAACAATTTTAGGCCTAAATGGGTTTAATGTTTCCCTAGCCCTGTGCGCAGTCTCCCAGGTCCTTATTAACGTGTTCTGGTTAGGTTCTGGGTTTATCATAGCAACAAGTCCATTTAGCATCACTGTGTGTGTGTTTGGAAGAAGAGTCACACAATGTGGCTTTGAGCCTAATGGAAGCACACCAGACTGTGATTATGTGATAGGGTGTAGTTGAGTACTGAGGGGGGGGGAACCTCAAATGTCTAAAACCGTTCCTTTTCATTTTTATAAGAACAAGACATTTTAAATACAGTAGTGAAAATAAATCTATTCTATTTTCACTAGTTTTGTGCAAGAGTCTCGTACGATGAAGTGAGGCATTCGTTTACGGGGAAAATAAAAGATGTTTAAATATGGAAATATGTAGTTTCTGCCCGACATGTGCGTGTGATTGATAATTGACATGCTTGAGTCACAGTATAGATACTCCTGGTCAAATATTAGTCAACTACAAGTTGCTCAGTCAAATTTGTTCTTGCTTTTAAAAATACGTAAGTATTCAAAAGTACATGCTTTTTAAAATTACTTAAACATTCAGACGTAAAAATTACACTAATATCAATATGTTTAGACATTTTCCAAATGAAGATTTTTCAAACATTTTCAAAAAATATTGATAAAGATTCGCACCGCGCCCTATATTTGACATTTGACATTAATTTTCTTAAGTACAGTACTTAAGGAAATGTACTTCATTAGTGTCCACCACCGCTCATAGAGAAAGAGTGCCATCTTCAGACGAAGGCAGCTGGGAGATGGAGTTTGGTGTGTGTGTGTGTGTGTGTGTGTGTGTGTGTGTGTGTGTGTGTGTGTGTGTGTGTGTGTGTGTGTGTGTGTGTGTGTGTGTGTGTGTGTGTGTGTGTGTGTGTGTGTGCGTGCGTGCGTGCGTGCGCGCGTGTGTGTGACAGAGTCCACCTAGGTGGTACTATACAGTTACTGTGACCAGTCATGCTGCACACACCCTCCCTAAACCGCAGGCCCCCCCCCCCCCCCACTAGCCTGGGCTACACACACACACACACACACACACACACACACACACACACACACACACACACACACACACACACACACACACACACACACCCCTACATCTGATCCACACATGCAGACCGTGTGGTTCCAATTAACGCAGATTCTGTGTGTGTTCCTGTGTGCTCTGCTAGTACATGTGGGCCTTAGTGTGGTGGTGTGTGTTTGTGTGTGTGTGTGTGTGGGGGGGGGGGGGGGGTTAATTGCGTAGTGTGAAGTTTATGGTCTGGGCTCTACTTTCTACTGCGCAGCAAGACACTGACATTACATCTACATGCATGTCATCTGTGACGGCTGCTCACTTCACACACGCACGCGCACGCACGCACGCACGCACGCACGCACGCACGCACGCACGCACGCGCGCGCACACACACACACACACACACACACACACACACACACACACACACACACACACACACACACACACACACACACAGTTAATTATTTTGTGTTCAAACTCCAAAGAGAGTGCAAAATAGAAGCAAATTGACAATTTGGTTCAATTTTTACTCTCTTCGGAGTAAAATGAACAATACAAATTTTACTCTGTGTGTAGCTCTGTGTGTGCGTGTGTGTGCATGTGTGTGTGTGTGTGTGTGTGTGTGTGTGTGTGTGTGTGTGTGTGTGTGTGAGTGCGTGCGTGCGTGTGTGCGTGCGTGCGTGTGTGTGTGTGTCGGTGCACACATTTATTTTTTCTTTTACTTCAGTATATAGGAGTATTCAGAGAGACTTGCCATCATCCAAAACGCACTGCACAATATATCAGATAATGCACTTAAACATCTGTGATTTATGAAGCCAGGCTATTTGAGTTATCCTCTGTTTCAGTGTAAGGAAACAGTCCGGTTTGGTTCCAATTCTAAAGTAAGATTGATCTATAATCTGATTGTTTCTAGAATTGAAACAGACCTCAATATAGCAACAGTGTGCCTATCATATTTAACCACACACTCTTTTGGTCTTTATTTTTAATTTTATTTTAATAACTAAACAACCACATAATTAACTACTGAATAAATAAATAACTACTCCAACTAACTAAATAAGTAAACAAACAAATAATAAGCAAATAAATCAGTCTAAAACAGTGTAAAGCCACCCATTTGGGTCAATTGTTACTTCATTTAATTGTTAGTTGTAGATTACCAATGATTTTAACCCAGGGGTCTTCAACAGGGGGTCCGGGACCCCTAGGGGGTCCTCAGAGTTACTACAGGGGGTCCTCCAAATCTTTGTGTGATAGATATTTTTCCCTCCTTTTTTATATTAACCACTTGAACCCTAGCGTCCATATTCTGAGAACTTTAGCCAAAAATAGCCGATCTACAAGCTCACAACGCCTCGCGCTGCGAGCCGCTGTGTGCCGCTGTGAGCTTGTAGATCGGTTATTTTTGGCAAAGAGCTTTGGTGTAGAGGGGGAAAAGAGCCGACTAATTACAGAGTGAAAGGTCAAGTTTATTAAGTATTGACGGTTCAAGTGGTTAAATATCTGAAAACACGCATTAACATGAATCCAAAATACACTGACGATTGTGCTGTCAAACGATGAAACTATACGGAATCTATGATAAGATTGTGGGGGTCCCTCCCTGCTTCATCTCTCTCTCTCAGCTAAGGGGTCCTCGGCCTGAAAACGTTGAAGACCCATGTTTTAAAGGAGTAGTTCACCCCCAAAATGACTTTTTTTCTATTGATTAGTCACGCCATGGCCACTAGAGTTCAATAATATTTTTAGGTTTTTGTCGCATTCCTAAGACAAAAATGTGATAACAATAAATGTACCCCCATTTGTTCCGGAGGAATCAATGGGGGTAAATTTACTCGAATCAAATTTTTGTCTTAGGAATGTGACAAAAACCAAAAAATATTATTGAACTCTTGTCTCCATGGCATGAGTAATCAATAGAAAAAAAGTCATTTTGGGGGTGAACTACTCCTTTAACCCTTTCAGAGATAATGAACAGTGGGTATTTGACAGAAGGAGGAGGAGAAATAGTGAATGGGGGAGGAGGCAGAGGAGGAGGAGGAGGAGGAGGCAACAGGAGGAAGAAATGTTCCCTGTGTTACCGGTGCAGTGTGAGACAGGAGCTGCTCATGGACTGACCTATTACACAGAGCCAGGGCGAGCGAGCACCAGAGACACAGACACAGAGGGAGAGAGAGAGAGAGAGAGGTGTACTTTATATGCACAGTATCTCACTGTTTCTTCTCAACACAGCATGAAGCCATTCCTGCTGCTACTTGTCTGTGTATGATAGAGAGAGAGAGAGAGACAGAGAGAGAGAGAGAGAGAGAGAACAATTCTCCTTCAGAAGAGCAACAAGATGCTGGATACCCGGAGTTCAAAGAAAACTTAGATAAACAGATAGGACAAGTGGAATTATGAGCTTCGAGTCGTACAGCGTGCGCGTGGTGTGAGTGTTGTCGTTGCGTAGCATGTGTGTGTGTTGACCAGCGAGCCAGAGAGCGCTGTATCTTCTTCTTTCTAGAAGGTACACTGGTGGATTGTAGTAGAGCTCCATTGTGCTCTCTTATGGAAGTATCTAGGACTGCTCTCTGACATGGTCATACTCTGAGGTAAGAAATGTCACTTTCTGAATAGTTTGTGTGTGTGTGTGTGCGTATGCGTGCGTAGGTATGTGTGTGTGTGTGTGTGTGTGTGTGTGTGTGTGTGTGTGTGTGTGTGTGTGTGTGTGTGTGTGTGTGTGTGTGTGTGTGTGTGTGTGTGCGCGCGCGCTCGTTTGCGTGCATGCGTGCGGCCGTGAGTGTGTGCACACACGCATGTGTGTGAGTGATAGAGAGAGAGAGAGAGAGAGCGCGCGTGCACGGCCTGGGCAGACATGCTATTGGTTTTCTATCAATTAATTAACAGTGTAATTAGTAATTGTGTAATATTCACTGCGTCAGTTAGTCAGCACTCTATAGATACTCTCTGTGTATTGGCTGTATAAAAACGTATCGTAGTAAATAGCTTTTCCTACATCGTCCTTTTAACATTAATTTGGTTAAACGAGTAGGAAGTTAAGCAGGCCAGCTACTGCGTACAAATTGGGTCAGCAGGTTATGATGACAATTGTGCTTCTGTTGCAAAGGTTGTCAACCCAATTTGTTTTTAAAGAGGACTTATAATGAATACACTATTCACAGTTCACATGGTTCTAAACACTATATACAGTATCTATGGGGCCTGAGTTCAAGTTAAATAGTAAGGTTTTGAAGTTACGGTCCTGCTCTTCTGGACAGTCAGTGTTAATTTATTTTCTCAGTTTAATGAATACATTTTCTTAATTTACTCCACAAAGGTTTGTGTTCGCGTGAGGGAGCATGTAGTAAACCAACATAAAACTAAGGGCCAATTACGAATTATTAGTTCTAAAGTAAAATAACTATTTTGTTGTGAAATGTACAAATTGTTTGGTTTTGTAATTCACAATTGTAAGGAAATAAAAAGCATGTGTATTTTGTTTTATAAATAAAATATTTTCTATACAGTATGGCCGTATGCAAGGAATATTTAAAAAGCCAAGAGTGTGTGTGTGTGTGTGTGTGTGTGTGTGTGTGTGTGAGAGCGAGAGAGAGAAACACACACACACACACACACACACACACACACACACACACACACACACACACACACACACACACACACACACACACACACACACACACACACACACACACACACACACACACACACACTGAGTGACTGTGTGCGTGGTGTCGGATGTCCCGTTGCAGATGGGTTGGGTTATTACCAGAAACACACAGCACTATTCTTCTCCCGCTTTTCTTCCTTTTCTTCCTCTCTCTCTCTCTCTCTCTCTCTCTCTCTCTCTCTCTCTCTCTCTCTCTCTCTCTCTCTCTCTCTCTCTCCTGTCACTCTGTCTCTCTCTCTGACAGACTTCCTTTCCTGTGGAGTTATTTTGCCAAAAATAATATAAGTCTTTGCACCTTTAATGTACATTTCAACATTATATATAAGCTATCAGAAAGAGATAAAACCTAATAAAGAACGTGACGCTAATAAAAAAAAAATATATATATATAAGGGAAATAATACATTCTTTAGCCATTTCACTGTATTTAAGCTCAAGTCCAGGAGAATTACACCATTATTATCTTCTTTACATTTGATAAAGAGGCTTAACGAGTAACACTAACATTATTGATGTGTAATCTCCTTCTCTAAACCATTGCAGTGAGGGTTAATGAAGTGGGGCACCTGTACGTATCCCTGGGGGACCCCCCAGGCCAGGCAGGTTGTGCTCCAGAGCGGTCACCCTGCCAACCGGGTCAAAGGTCGTCTATTTAAGGGGATCAGATGACACAAATGGGTCCTTCAGGCACCATGGCCACCTAAGAGCCTGTCTTAGGCCTGTCGCTGTGTGATTGAAGTCAGAATGGAGTGTGTTTAACAAGGCTCTATATAATATTCCACTGGTTCTCAAACCTTTTTCACATTTGAAGGCCCTCCAGTTTGGTACGCATTACAGCCACAGACCAGTGGCGTCAGTTCAGAAAAAGCTAAGGTATGGCAACATGACTGGTGTCTTGCACGCGCGCAAAGGCGCGCGTGCAAGACACCAGTCATGTTGCCATACCTTTGCAACAGGCATGATACATTTATTTTAAGAAGTACATTAAATTTCCCCCCCGTTTCTACGGTTTCTTGGGCTGGATATGGCAGCCTGGAACGGTTGTTCAAGTGCAGCTAAACTTGGCATAGGCTATAGTAAACGTGCCACAATTAACAATAATGAATTGTACCTGTACCATTTTGTCAAGATGGGGGAGAATACAAGTGTGGAGAATATAATTATAATACCTTGTTAAAGTGACCATTTTGTAAAATTTTGCATTTGTAGTTATTTTACTGTAATTTAACAACATAATAACCAGAACAGATAGACAAAGAGACATTCATGGATTTATATTTAAAAGTAACTTGTATGTCCCCCCCTGGACCCAGGGTATGGCAGCTGCATACCCCTGCCATACCCAATTGACGCCCCTGATTACGGCCACAGACTCCCATAACTCAGGGATGGTGCAAATGGGACCAAATGGACCCGTAAGGTTCCGTTTCGTTTCATTTGTGTACACTCTCAGAGTTACAGACCTCTTAAGTCCTTTTGGTCCACCCTAACTGTATCAACAATTTAGCAGATGGATTGGAGACCCCCTGGAATTGACCCCCGCAAGGACCCCTGGGGGTCCCCGGACCCCACTTTGGGAACCACTGGTCTATGGTAGAAGCGTATGCTGGGTATGTCTAGAATGGCATGGCTCCTGTTTTTTTGCTGATGTCACATTTCTGTCTCTGAAATCAAGCCTACTGTTTGATTTGTTGAACTATGCCAGGCAGTATTTACCACTTATAGCTTTGCCGCAGTATGATACGTTTTTCAGTAAA
>NC_137823.1:49905932-50073432 GCF_963921795.1 Nannobrachium achirus
ATTGACATCAGCACATGCTCTTTTCCGTCACAGTTCAACCCCAAAAGTCAAGTCTCGATTTAGTGTCCACAGACGGCCAATTTAAGAGTGAAGAGTGAGCCCGACGACCTAACATGACCCCGCCGTGACCTTTCTACTCTTAAAGAGTTGAGGATGGGAGGGTTCCGAGTCTCAGGGTCAAGTAGGGTCAAGGGTGAACAAGTTAATATCTGTCACTTAAAAGCCAGTTAGCAGTTCTCTGATGCCAGCGCTGGTGTGAGTGGTAACACTGAGGCTCATTTTGTGACTCACCCCAGGGCTGGAAAACTTTGAAAAAGTTCTGCATTTCATCCAATAGGTACGTAGGCTATAACGTAGGCTATAATCCAACTCAGTTTCAGGCCTTCAAATCTAGTCCTATATTGGGGTCATCAGAGCAGTGGTCATCGATCGAGTTATGGCCATTTGAAGTGTTAAACACGGCTGTAACACAGCGTGTGCGCAATTTTGTTTTCTTGGTGTGACAATTCTTATGCCAGACCCCTGTTTGTTCCCGTATTTTTTGTTTGTTGTTAATGGCAGAGCTGTGTAAACATTTTTTGCTTCTTCTCTTGGCCAATTCACACTCGTAAAAGAGACTATGGCCTCAAAGTGTTCTTTTACTAGTTAAATATTTTAAAAAGATTGTGCAGATTGGTGCAGATTAGGGCATCAGTGCTAGTGTGGTCTCTGCTGAGGCCCCTGGAGACCACACATAGCCCCTGATGTAATTATTCTCATGGTAGACCCTTGAAGAGGGTTTGTGCCTAGTTTGGTGCAGATTGAAGAAGCGGAGTGCCTGTGGCCCCTTGAGGCCCCTGACAGGGCCCCATGGGAGCCACACGTGGCCCCTGGTGTGTCTCTTCTCATTGTAGACCCATGAATAGTGTTCTCATGGTAGACCCTGAACAGTGTTCCTGCCAAATCTGGTGAGGATTGGAGCAACGGTGCGCCTTGCAAGTGCGGTTGTTCACCCAACTTTTACAGTAGGCAATTTTTACAGTACAAAGGCTGGGCCTTTAGCCAATGAGGGAGCAGCGTTCTTGGTGACATCACCACCAACAAGCGACCTGATATAAATAACAACAACACCCACATGAAATCTTTTGTAGTTTTTGAAATATTTAACTTTTAAGCACCCAATGGGAAATGAGTCTGGAGAGAGAGGAAGAGAGACCCATTCAATCCCTCAGTATCTGAATGCATGAGTCTCAGAAGTAATGTTGTAGTGCCCGTTGGGCAGATCTTTATGCCCATATATGGTGTTCCATGTTGGAGTGCCCGTTGGGTAGATCTTTATGCCCATACATGGTGTTCCATGCGAGACCACACTGTTTCGTAGGAACAGTATTTCTAGTTGTATTTGAAATTTCACCAGAGGATAAGCCCCTTGAGTTGCAGCAAATCGTTTTCAAGGGGGCGTCCTCAAGAGTCCCTGTGTGTGTGTGTGCATTTGCTAATAAATGATGTCTCCATCTCTGCCTGCAGGTGAAGAAACCCCACAGTGATTCTCATGTCCCAGACCCTTCAGACACCAGGTATGTGCATTACGGCTTATATTAACGTGTGTGTTCCATCTCTCTTTTCATTACGCTGAAAGATGAGGCCATTAACGCCTTTCTCAGTGCACTGCACTGGTGCATAGGGAGAGACATGCACGCATGCACGCACACGCAAGCACGCGCACACACACACACACACACACACACACACACACACACACACACACACACACACACACACACACACACACACACACACACACACACACACACACACACACACAGGGGAACATACAGTTTATGCCGTAAATACAGAGCAGTGAATTATACAACACATACATCAACTTGTGATTACCTCTGGGATTTACCCCCATTAATAAACATTCTAAAGGCCCACACTGTGCAGTCAGTGCGAGTGCACTAATATACAGTACGTTGTCGCTGTCGGGTGGAAACCTTTATGTCCAAAACTGTTACTTTTCTTTTCTTTTTTTATATTTTTGGGGCTTTCTCTGCCTTTATTGATAGGTGTACAGTAGGCTGACAGGAAACAGGGAGAGAGATGGGCGGGTGACACACAGCAAAGGTCGTCAGGATCGGGACTCGAACCCGCGACGCTGCAAGGGCTAGATTACCAGCCTAGGTGCCTGGACCACTACCCTGTGGCCCCAGGCTTAAAGAGGTGGTGCCATAGTTTTGTACTTTTTCTGTTTTTCATGTGTCTAGGAGGTTGAAAGTACATCATTGGACCCCCTGGTGTGGTTTTTATGAGCAATTATGTTATCTCTTGGTATTTGTTTGTTTTCTCTTGGAGGCTGCCACCTTGTGGTCAAAAGTGTCAGTTAAAAAACACAGATACTTTTACATCACAGAATCAACTCCTCCCCTAATTACCATTCACCCAACACTGTGGGGTGTGTCTAACTTCAGCTGGGTCACCACCCACCATGACATCCATGCATACTTAATGAACTGGGGGTGTGGCCACATAAAAACCCAATTTTAACTCTTTCTGTATACTTTTTTTGGAAAAAATCTTCCTCCTAGTATAATCATAATTAAGCAATATTACACGAGAGGGTGTGCATTAACGTGGTTATCCTGCACGACAGTCTTTTCGCAGGAACGAGCTGACAGGCGAGTTCCGTAGGAAGGGCTGGAGTGCAGGATAACCGTGTTAATGCAGACCCTCGAGTGTAATATTGCGATTATACAACTGTTGCCCTTAAAAAAAAAACACGTCAACTTTATTTCATTGTAATTAAGATATTCGATAGGAATTTGTAATTTTTTAATGCCACATTTAGCTACTGTGTCCCTGAACGTTACATGAAAACCGCTAGCCAGCCGCCTAGCATAGTGTGGGGAGAGAGGCACGCTTGCTGTCTTTCGTGACCAACGCAGCTGATTTCTTCACTTGATGAGAGACAGTGCAGTAGTGCTCGTTATATGCACGGTTGGAGAGCCTGTTTTCCATTGAGAGTCCGACTACCTGTTGTATAATACCTGATAATCATGTTTTAGAGGGGGGGAAATCATGGCACCACCTCTTTAAAACTGTTACTTTTCAATTCCAAAACAGCAGAATTAGCAGTTTCATCGCCTTGCAACGCTTTTTGAGCTTGCAGATCTGCTACTTTTGATGCTTTTGTGTGACGTTGTAGTATGATCACGTATTCATTCCCAAAAGAATAGAAAAGGTTAAAATACGGAGATAAGAGGTTTCTGCCCGACACCAACGACATATACATTTGTACCATATATTTCTCTGAAAGAGCAGAAATGATGCAAAAAGCAGACGAGGCTTTATGAAACACCAACGGCTGCCATCGCCTCCTGAGAGGAGATGAACAGAGAGGAGTGACATGGGAGGAGATAGAGAGAGAGAGAGAGAGAGAGAGAGAGAGAGAGAGAGAGAGAGAGAAGAGGGATGGTGTGGAGATAGAATCATTTCCTGCTGTTTGGGGGACGGGGAAGAGGGAAAGTGAGAGGAACCCAGGGTGTTGAAATACATGAGAGAGAGAGAGAGAGAGAGAGAGAGAGAGAGAGAGAGAGGGAGCACGAGAGCGCAGGGGGAAGAAGGAACAAGTCTGTGAAAGTTCTTAACGCTTTTCCTTTCTTTCTTCTCACTTTTCTCTCTTACTTTTTTTTAAAAACACAGCATTTATAGAGATATTTTTAGGCCTTCGTTTGAAGCGGGGCTTTGGCGTAATATCTAAGAGCACAGTAACATGCTATCGATGTTGGGGAAATCTCGCTCTTTCGACAACGCAACATTTCGACAACGGAGTGTCGGCAGGATAGCGCCTCACCCCACAGAGGTTAGGGTTAGGGTTGGGGTTAGGTTTGAAGAATTTGAAGAATTTATTTGAAGTTTGCAATAGAAAAAAGTTTAATGACAGTACAAATCACTGGTACGAGGTCAACTAAAAGGAGATCCTAGAAAGCTTTCAGCTTATTTCCACAGGAACCACACTTTATGTACAGTATCTCATACAACATTGAAAGACAGACGGATAGAACATAGTGACTTTTCATACCAATTTTTTTTTTCATACCAAAAGTTTCCAAAAGTAGTTAACCCTATTTACTTTGTCCTACAATGAATAGCAAAAATAGCCGATGTACAATTTCAAACGTGCTGCAGCGTGATCCGTTGTCATCTAGTAGATCTGCTATTCTATTTTAGCAAAATTGTAATTTGTTTAAGTATTAAGATTCTCACCTGGCAAGGTAATGGCAAGCCCAACATGGGTATGCTAGGTTGAAAGTGGTTGAAACATACATAACAATGTACATGCTGGCATGAAGCGAATGCACACCGTCTGCGCGTGACTACCCACCCAAATGTTGGCAAGACCATCCTGACATTCTCTCGAGGGAAGTCATGGTTTGATGACGAGTCATTCTGTATACACGGCACAGTACAGTACAGTACCTTGTGCGGGTGTGTGTGTGTGTGTGTGTGTATGCGTGTGCGCACGCACCCGTGCGTGCATGCGTGCGCCTGTCAGTCGTGACTCCCCGCTGCCCGCAGGTCGGTCACGCTTATGCTCTTGTGAGGCACATCAAAGGGAGCGAACCAGAGGGTTAGGGGGAGAATATAACCAATGCGGGCTGCCATTATGCCGCTCCACATCTGTGTGTGTGTGTGTGTGTGTGTGCGTGTGCGTGTGTGTGTGTGTGTGTGTGCGTGTGTGTGTGTGTGTGTGTGTGTGTGTGTGTGTGTGTGTGTGTGTGTGTGTGTGTGTCATGGTTTCTGGATGCAGGCCCATCCTAATGCTACGGGCAGATAGCATCGGCACACATGACTGCAACCCACAGTCTGACTGACAGGCGTAAACACACGGACGGGATTTCGAAGCCGGGGTTTTTTCAAACAAGGGTTTTTTTTGCCCCAGACGGGGAGGAATGAATAAGACGGTATGAAGACAGCAGGGAAAGAGCTTAAAGTCAAACACAAGACGCGGAGCGGGAGAGAGAAAGCCGCCCTCTCTCGCCGTCCCAAGACGTTAGCTGTACAGTATTTTGTTGCTGTTGGATAGAAACCTTGTATCTCCAAATTTCTCTTTTTTTTTGTCATTTAATTTCATTCGCCGCCAAGAATCTTTCACCAAACCACTAACCACTGCCAGCTAGCTTTCCTTTTTCCGTACTTTTTCAAGTAGTCACAGAATATCTTTCATTTTTTTGACACTCTGTGTTTCCGTTAAAAAAGAAAAGCGGTCGTCTGAAGACGACCTAGAGAGAGGTTGCGTAGTTAAGGCCATTTGAAAATTCACTGTTTTGACAAACACGGAGTGAAAACCAGGAAGCGGAGAAAGGGGCGTTTCTGTGAAAAAATTAAACAGGAAACAAATGGGCTTACAAAAGTCCAACATCCATCAATGGCAGTGAATGAGTTGTTTAATAAACCTCCTAACTCCATATCGTCGTTGTCAGGTGTAACCTTGTATGTCCAATACTGTTCCCTTTGAATTTATTTACTTTTGATTTTAACAAGTGAAAATAGCTGATCTACAAGCACAAGTACAAGCCTTCTTGGTGCGAGGTGTTGTGTGCTTGTAGATCGGCTATTTTCACTAGTTTTGTGCAACAGTTTTATATGATGAGGCAGGGCTTTACTTTAAGAAAAAAAACATGCACATTTAAAACTTGGAGATTTGAGGATTCTGCTGGACAGTGACAATATTTGACCTTTTTTTCATAAATGAATGCCCTTCTTGATCATACTAAGGCATCACACAAAAGTATGAAAAGTAGCAGATCTGCAAGCTCGAAGGGTGTCGCTTCGAGCCACATTTTGAGCTTGTAGATCTGCTTCTTTTGCCGTTTTTGAATTTGAATCGTGAAAAGTAACAGTTTTGGACATTACGAGGTATCCACCTGACAGAGACAAACTGTTGTCTGGAATGCTTTTTTCTGTCTACACCAAATATCTGGGGTTCAAGAAGTTGTCATTAATTTTCACCATTTCCATCGCTAGAGAGAGGGGCTGAATTCTGCTTAAATAAAATAAGTGGCTGCCCACATTTTGGTGTGCCCATAAACATGCCCCGCCCAGCTCTCCAGCACCATTACCACCCTGGTGTGTCCCAGTCATGCGTGGGGAGCAGACTGTAAAAGTCTTACATGCTGGCAGCCTGGAGGTTTGTGTTGGAGCCCAGAAGTACAACATACAACCACACACTCTCTCACTCTCTCCCTCTTTCTCCATCTCCCTCTCTCTCTCTCTCTCTCTCTCTCTCTACCTCTCTCTCTCTCTCTCTCTCTCTCTCTCTCTCTTGCTCTGATAAGTGAGCCATCAGGTGTATAAAATATGTCTCACGTCTCTGGAACGTGTCTCGAGTCGTGACTCATATTAGCTGACTGGTACTGAGGGGCTTTGTTACTGTAAGTGTGTGTGTGTGTGTGTGTGTGTGTGTGTGTGTGTGTGTGTGTGTGTGTGTGTGTGTGCGTGTGTGTGTGTGTGTGTGAGTGTGTGCGCATGTGTGCGCATGTGTGTGGCTGCTAGAAGTGTTTTTGCTCAAGGTAGCGGGAAAGTTATGTTTTAAGTGTGTGCGTGCGTGTGTGAGAAAGAGATATTCATGCATATAAATGTGTAACCGATTATATCAGATCATAAAATGACTGCTAGATTATCAACCATGAGTGATTATTGCTGCGTCATTATAAAACAATTGGAAGTCAGCCGAATGTTGACCCCAACCCGCTTTGCATCTCACACACTATGTTATAGTGTTTTCTTGTCTGCAACCATACATTCATTAACCACTCTCCACCCAGCGTCGCTTTTGGGCAAATAGCCTAGTGATCATAGGTAACATTAAAAAAAGTCACTTAAATCAGTGGTTCTCAAACTTTGACAAACTTTGACAAGGTCTCCTACTTTTGGTACTTTTGAAGTACATTTTGATACCAATACTTTTGTACTTATACTTAAGTACATTTTGAATACCGGACTTTCACTTAACAGTATTTCTACGCTGCAGTATTGATACCTTTACTCAAGTACAAAATGTGAGTATTTTTCCCGCCACTGGTCCCCTCTCAGGTCTATAGCCATATAACTCAGGGGTCATCGCCATGTTGGCATGTGGTCGACATTTGTGTCAAAAAATATATATATTTTTGCCACGGATAAAGAGATGACCCTGAATCATGAACATAACCATAACATACGGACATGTTGATCAGGGGTGTCGCACCAAATACTGGGCCCTGGGTACAAGGATTCACTGCAGGCCCCCATGAATGTTCTTCTTAGGGGGAGACTGGGAACGCATTATTATTACACGTTATTTTGTGCTTTAACTATTTAAAAATAGCAGATATACAAGCTCGGTGCCACGCTGCGAGCTTGTAGATCTGCTATTTCTTTTAAATTGTGAACATTTTAAAATTGTGAAAAGTCTTTGAATATAAGATTTTTTTGAAAAAAACTATTGGTGATCAAACTCTTTCATGTCAAGGACCCCCAAAATTATATGTATTTGGCCACTTGTTCCCCATCTCAAAATATTTAGTTCCAGGACGAAGCAAATATTTGAGTTACAAATGTTCACTTAAAAAATACAACTATTCAAAGATCTACAAGCTTGCAGTGTGGCACTGCTGTTTTTCAATAGCTAAAATAATCAAGGCCTCCACCTTGTGCCCTAGTAACTCAGTCCCACTTGTGACACCCCTGATGTTGATGACCCATGCTCTCTCTCTCAGGTCTATGGACATGCAGGACCTAGCCAGTCCTCACATAACTCTCTCTCTGTCTCTCTCAGGTCTATGGACATGCAGGACCTAGCCAGTCCTCATATAACTCTCTCTGTCCTCTCTCAGGTCTATGGACATGCAGGACCTAGCCAGTCCTCATATAACTCTCTCTGTCCTCTCTCAGGTCTATGGACATGCAGGGCCTAGCCAGTCCTCATATAACTCTCTCTGTCCTCTCTCAGGTCTATGGACATGCAGGACCTAGCCAGTCCCCATATGACTCTCTGTCTCTGTCTCTCTCAGGTCTATGGACATGCAGGACCTAGCCAGTCCTCATATAACTCTCTGTCTCTGTCTCTCTCAGGTCTATGGACATGCAGGACCTAGCCAGTCCTCATATAACTCTCTGTCTCTGTCTCTCTCAGGTCTATGGACATGCAGGACCTAGCCAGTCCTCATATAACTCTCTGTCTCTGTCTCTGTCTCTCTCAGGTCTATGGACATGCAGGACCTAGCCAGTCCTCATAACCGTGTGGGAGGAGACGTGAGCAGCTCTAAGCTGGACAAGAACAGCCTGGGAGGATCCTCCATCACCACCAATGGAACAGGAGGTGAGCAGGCTGTTCACTACCTGTCAAATATCAACATCGTTAGCCTGGGTGCCATCCTGCTCGCTCCGTTCCGTGATCTGTTTTTGTCAGGTCTGGAAAAGCTTCCTTTCTCCAAGGGGAGGTGGGACATAGAAAGCGAGTGGAATCCAAACCGCGGCTTCTTATTGGTCTGTGGTGCGGGGCGGGACAAATACACTGGTGTGTATTGGCTTGCTGATGACGTAGCTACCCTAACCCTACTCTGATTCGCTGGAACAACATCCAATCAGCAACGACGTTGCCTACGTCACAACTGACGTTCAGAAATACGAGTCAACCGAATCGTTTCCAGACTGTGATGCGGAGAGATAAAACAAATCATGGAACGGAGCGAGCAGGATGGAACCCAGGCAAGAATATCGTTGCTGTCAGGTGGAAACCTTGTATGTCCAATTTCTTTTTTATTTCTTTTTTCCGTTTATTATTATTATTGTTTCACTTAATACCCTACTTCGTCATACAAAAGTAGTGGAAATAGCCGATCTACAAGCTTGTTCATTGGCTAGTTCCATTTCCTGAAAATGGATCAATTTTGGACTGACTGTATGACAGCGACGATACTCAATATGTGTGGTCATTTCAATTTAATTCTGAACCATCCATCCATCCATCCATCCATCCATCCATCCATCCTTCCATCCATCCATCGATATTATCTATATCTACAGCATGTCTATGAAGATTGTACAGTGCAAAGACAAAGCCATTGTTCACACATTTCAATAGCAATGATGGTCATTCCAGTGTTCAGCGCATATGATTTAGTGCACTGCTAGGAGAAAAATGAACGGTAAAAAATGTTACTTTTGATTTGATGAATTGCTAAGAATGGAAGTAGGCCTGTATATGCACACGCACACGCGCACACACGCACACACGCGCACACACACACACACACACACACACACACACACACACACACACACACACACACACACACACACACACACACACACACACACACACACACACGCTGGCACAAATTCTTGTATAAACCATTTAAGAATGTGTGTAAACACACAGCGAAGCACTTCTACTCTCCTCCACTAACCACTTTAGAAAGAGAGAGAGAGAGAGTATGTGTGTGTGTGTGTGTGTGTGTGTGTGTGTGTGTGTGTGTGTGTGTGTGTGTGTGTGTGTGTGTGTGTGTGTGTGTGTGTGTGTGTGTGTGTGTGCTTGACTGCACGCCCAAAGCCCACTGGAAACTATTTCCTCTGAAGGAGCATTAAAGCATCACCGCTCTCTTAGATGTCAACACTACTGGGTCCTGTCCTCTCTCTCTCTCTCTCTCTCTCTCTCTGTCTCTGTCTCTGTCTCTCTCTCTCTCTCTCTCTCTCTCTCTCTCTCTCTCTCTCTCTCTCTCTCTCTCTCTCTCTCTCTCTCTCTGTCTCCTTTTCTCCCTTTCATTCATTCCCTCCTCCTCTCTCATTATTTCACCTTCATCCCAGCCACTCTTTTTGTTTTCTCTCTCTCTCCCCTCCCCTCTTCGCTCGTTCGTTCTGTCCTTCTCTCGTTCTGTGTCTCGTAACCACTTGAAACCCAGCATCCAATATTCGGGGAAGGAAGAGCCGCCAACAAAAAATAGCAGAGCTTGTAGATCGGTTATATTTGGCGAAGAGATTTGGTGTAGACGGAAGGAAACAAGCAGTCTGGCTACAGCTGTAACTAAAGTCTGTTTCTCTCGGTGGTGGAAAAAGTACTCACATATTTTACTAAAGTGAAAGTATCAATAGTGCAATATAGATATACTCTGTTACAAGTAAAAGTCCGGAATTCAAAATGTGCTTGAGTAAAAGTGTGAAAGTGTTCGCATCAAAAAGTACCAAAAGTAATAGCGCAAAATGTTTGAAAATAGCAGATCTACAAGCTCACAATGTGTCGCCATGCGACGCATTGTGAGCTTGTGGACCGGCTATTTTCAAATAGCCACGGTATAAAATAGGGCTAAAGTTTTATAATATTATAATTCATATAAAGTAACTAGTAACTAAAATGTTCAAATAAATGTAGAAGAGCAAAAGTGTACTTACACCTCTGGTTTCTTTTAAGTCTAGAGGTTTAACAGAGCAGTGAGAGAGAGAATGCCCTTCAGACGTCTGAGACATTAGTGATTTAACATGCGGTGATGTTAACCACTTAAACTCTCCAGTCTTAGTGAAACAGACCTTTTTAGAAACCTTTTTAAGTTAAAACTGTACTTGGAACGCTGTTGTCTGTACACCAAATCTCTTCTTCTAGTCGCCAATAAGAGTCCAGCGTCCAGCGTCCACGTTGCAAGGCGAACACGCTTTGAGCTTGTAGTTCGACAAATTTTGGCGAATGATCCCCCCCCACAGAAAAGGCATGTTGGGGTTCAAGTGGTTAATATGTAATGGAAAAACTGAGATCTGCATTCCATTCTACTTGACATGTGTGTCACACACACACACACACACACACACACACACACACACACACACACACACACACACACACACACACACACACACACACACACACACACACACACACACACACACACACACGCGCGCGCTGAGTAGCAACAGTCAGCGCGTGGACTGAAGCAGCTCACCATTTTAGAGCACGTCTAAATCATTTTTGATGAACTCCCAGTTAATGGTCTAAGCAGACCGGGCTGGGACTACACATGTGCGCCGCCAAAACAAACTACATACCCAGCATTCCCTTCACCTGACATCAGCCAGCTCATTGGCTCCTGACTGTCTCTATGGTGACTCATCTGTCTTCATTAGGCCTTGTCTGATGGGCTGTGTATTGCTCCCTGAGGGGATTAATAAAGCTGCGCTTAATTGAATAGAATGCGATTCTCAGATGGACGCAGTCTGCGATGATGAATTTGAGTGTTGTCGGGGGAAACATGAAAAGTAATCTGGACAGCAGTTTTCAAGTTGTTCAAGGATTTTTTTTATATGTAAACTGCAATCAGTATAAATCATCATAGAATAACAGAACAAAGCCATATTCATACTTCACCGCTGTCGGAAATAGCCGACCTACGTCACCGTCCTGCGACGGAGCATAGATTTGACAGATTTCTGACAACCACTGCCACAATTCATGTAACTTGTTTGTTGTCTTTAATAACAGTTAAAATAAAGATTATACCAGTGGTTCTCAAAGTGGATTTCAGGGACTCTGTAGGTTCGTTTTATGGGGGTCTAAATTGACCCTTACAAGTCTGTAACTTTGACAGTATACAAATGGAACCAAATAAGGACCCCAACGAGTCCATTTGGTTCCATTTGTACACTGTCAAAGTTAAGGGGAGACATTCAAATTTCAAAGTTTGAGAACCACTGGATTATACAACCTACAAAGTGTGCAAATATAGTTTAGGCCTTATCGTAAACATTTTTGTATTGCTTCTAATCAAGTCTTCACTCCCATCACTTTCCCCTTCACTTTGCGACCCTATAGGAGAAAACATGACAATTCTAAACACGGCTGATTGGCTGCTTGGTTGCAGCAGCCCTCCTCCAGCGCAGAGCTCCAAGGACTATGGTAGAGACAGAGCTGCATGTGTGTGACCTACAGTATAGGGTGGACATACTCAGGGGTGTCGCACCAAATTCTGGGCCCTGGTTACAAGGACTCACTGTGGGCCCCCCATGAATGTTCTTCATAGGGGGAGGGGGTTTAACCCATTTAGACTGGGAGCGCATAATTACGCATTATTTTGTGCTTTGACTATTGAAAAATAGCAGATACACAAGGTCACAAAATAGCAGATCCCATCTGCTAATTTTTTTAAATTGTGAAAATATGTGCAAGTCTTTGAATATTTAAAATCCCTCTAAGGTTTTATTTTTTTTAAACCTACAGTATGTTTCCCATAAGCAAAATTTTAGTTACAAATGTTCGCTTAAAAAATACATATATTCAAAGATTTGCACACATTTTCACGACTTTTCAAAAATAGCAGATCTACAAGCTTGCAGTGAACTTGTATATCTGCTATTTTTCAACAGCTAAAGTATAAAATAATTAAGGCCCCTCCACCTTGGGCCCTAGTAACTCAGTCCCACTTTTCCCCCCCTTGTGACGCCCCTGAACATACTGCGCAGTATACGTGCTGATTTGGGGTCTGCGCCTGTCTGCGATCTGTGCCTATAGCGCCTTGCCGTTTGTTGTGCTCTGATTTTTGTTTTGCTGTGACGTGTGCTCTGGACTTGTTTGATAAACATCTGATGTTTTTGGATGCCCGTTTGAACTGATGACAAATGTAATGTAATGTGTGTGTGTGTGTGCGTGCGTGCGTGCGTGCGTGCGTGCGTGCGTGCGTGCGTGCGTGCGTGTGTGTGTGTAATGACATGTTCCTGGATGCTGTATAACAGTGGTTCTCAAAGTGGATTCCAGGGACCCTGTGGGTTCCTTAAGGGGGGGTCGAAATTGACCCATACAAGTCTGTAACTCTGACAGTGGACAAATGGAACCAAATGAACCCTGACGGGTCCATTTGGTTCCATTTGTACCCTGTCAGAGTTAAGGGGAAGACCTTGAAATTTGAAAGTTTGAGAACCACTCCTGTATAAGATGCAGGGCTGGGCAGTTAACTGGAAATATATCGAAACTTACATTTAGAACCAATAACCCACTTAATCTATCTTACTCATGTAGGTTCATAGAATAATCAATAAGCAGGAGCTTTTGGGATAAATTATTTTATTTCTTATACCAACAAATTGAGAGAAAATAAATCAACTAATAGACTGAATCAATTAGTCTGATTAACAACTTAACCCTGTGTTATACTTTGTTGGACATTGGGGACATACACAGATAAAGAAGATAGACGATAGTAGGTCAGCTATTTTCACTATTGTTTTTTTTAGATAATCGCTCATTAATTATAATCAATGCAAACGTTTGCATGATATTGATTTGAAGTCACATCGCCCAGCCCTAATAAGATGGGTTACAAAATAAAAAACTAAACAAAAGTGAAACTGCCCATATTATTGCACCTGCATGGTAGTTTAGTGCTCCCCGCTGTGTGTGTGTGTGTGTGTGTGTGTGTGTGTTTATCGCACTGCAAAATCCCGAGTGCCAATTTAACTTTGAGTTCAACACAGAGTTAAACTGCCGCTCAGGGCCCTGATTTGGGGCAGGCGTCTTGGCGTGTGGCGCTCAGGGGACGGGTGACACGATCCCGAGGCACGGTGACAGGGTTGGGGGAGAGGAGCAATTTTTTTGGCAAATCAGCAGCGCACTACAATTCTGGCGCCAACGAGGACAACGGGTTGCACTTGCATTGACGACATACAGCGAGACACGTATTCGTTTCTTTTGTGCTATTTTCATTCATTTCATTTTTAAGCCTGATTTATACTTGCGAGTGGGTGTCGTGCACAGATAATTGCTGGTCTCTAAGCCAGTGGTTCTCAACCTGTGGGTCGGAACCCCCAGGGGAGTCCCCAAATTAACATTGCAACATTGTTTTCTCACTCAACAGTAAACAAACCAACATAAAGTTTAAGTCTATAGAGGGTATCTGCACATTTCTAAAGTGACAATTTAAGGTCTTTTTAATACCTCTAAAATGACTAATTAGACATTGGACAAATTGTCAAATATTAGAGGCAGAAATTGTGAAAATAGCCGATCTACATGCTCACAACGCCTCGCAAATAGAACCGTGTAATACAAAATGTAATGCCTCAATTCTTAGTGCTCGTCAGGGTGGGGGGTTCCCCAGTTCAAATATAATTATTTTGGGGGTCGCAGCCTGAAAAGGTTGAGAACCACTGTTCTAAGCTCATAATGCATCGCGTTTCTGCATGTTGTGAGCTTGTTGTTGTGAGTCAGATCTGCTATTTCCCGTGTGTGGCACCATCGTGCTCACACCGTTGGCTGAGGCCCACCCAGATATGCGTCTCCAAGATCACAGAAACCCGCTTTATAATGTTATGCTTGTCCGTTTCACTTTGATAGGAATCCTTCAAGCCGGATACAATGCTTTAGTAATATTTTACGCCTTCTAACCCACATATGGCAACTGTTAAATACTTCCATGCATCCAACAAAAATGTTGTGCATCACGACACGCCGAAACTATTGGCTTACTGTTTGGTCTAGATTGGTTATTACTCACACTGCCAGGTTATGTTTGGCTCATAGCCGGACATCATTGAACCGTTTTTACACTCAGAAATACTTCTCATTGGAGCCGTGTCAGACATATTGACTGCATTTGTTATTTTACATCCTGTGCTCTTGATGTTAGGCGTTTATATTTAACATTCATTGTTTATGACTCTCCACTAGGGCTACAACTACTGATTATTTTCTTACTTTTTTGATTAATCGATTAACAGAGACAGGTTTTTTTTTATTGATTACATTGATTAGTTTGATTAACTGTTGAACCCCTACTCTGAGTCTCCCGCACTATAGGACATCATCAGTTTGCTTTTGGGAGAAAACATATCCCAGAAAGCACTGCTCTTTAAGGTAACGCAAAGCATTCATTCGATTGGTCATGAGGGAATCCACCTGCAACACCACCTCGCCAATGTGCCCGAGGAACTCCACCCTCGCTGTCGCCACACCCCACCCGCCACGCCGCTGACTGCGCTTCACGCCAGATCGCCTGTTTGCTCCCCAAATATGTAGAGTTAAAGTGATTCTCAGGATTGTACAGTGTGTGTGTGTGTGTGTGTGTGTGATGGGTACGGTACAGTTGTACATAGAGGTCTGTCATAACTCTCCACTCTCTCTTCTCTCTCTGCTCTCAGTCAAAACAGAACCTATCAACAATAGTGAGACAGCCACTACCACAGGAGACACATCACTGGACACATACGCAGGCTCAGGTAACACACACACACAAACACACACACTCACATGCATGCATGGATGCAGACAGTCTTAGTGTGCTTCAGTTCAGTTCAGTGATAGGTATTTCTGAGGGGGCATTCGCTAAAAATAGCAGATCTACAAACTGTGAACTGCTATCTTCAGAATTGTTGTAGAGGGGGATATAGAGCAGATCAAGTACAGAGGTTTAGAGCTAGAGGGTCACTGTCTTTGTACTCATTTACCTATGCCAAGTGCAATGTCTATTTTCTAATAAATACAAAAACCTGGGTGTATAACTAATAATAATAATATTATATAATTACACATGACATGCCTTATGCCATCACAGTGTACACTTCCACTTCCTTTGTCTGATCCTATATTCCTTACATTCCTACTTTTATACTTATTAATTCATGTCTTACACTCATATTTTCATGCCTTTACTCTTATCTCGCTGTATATCACTTTTCTGTGTGTCTGAGAGCAAGACTGAGAGAGAGAATGGGAGAGTTTTCGACCGTACGACTAGCAATTCTCCCACTGGCTCTCGCATACAAATAAACACAGACACCCACGGACAGACAGACACACACACAGTGAGAGTTTCTAAGCAGGCGGGAGGTTGTCGGTGTTGAGCTCTGCAGGGGTGTCACACCAAATTCTGGGCCCTGGGTACAAGGATCCACGCACATTTTGTGCTTTAACTATTGAAAAATAGCAGATATACAAGCTCACAGCGCGGCACCGAGTGCCGCGCTGAGAGCTTGTAGATCTGCTATTTTTGAAAAACCCGTGAAAGTTCAGAGCATCTGAATATTTCATATACTTCTAAGGTTTAAAAAAAAAAATCTATGTTTCTATGTCTGTGGTGCTCAAACTCTTTCATGTGAAGGACCCCCAAAATGACATGTATTTGGCCACAGACCTCCATCTCAAAATATTCAGTTCCAGGTACCCCCCAGAGACAAAATTTGAGTTGCAAATGTTCGCATTAAAAAATACATTTATTCAAAGATTTGCACACATTTTCACGACTTTTCAAAAATAGCAGATCTACAAGCTCGCAGCTGCAAGCTTGTATATCTGCTATTTTTCAATAGCTAAAGCATAAAATAATTCCAGGCCCCTCCACCTTGGGCCCTAGTAACTCAGTCGCACTTCCTCCCCCCACTCTTGTGACGCCCCTGAGCTCTGACATCTCAATGACTACAAACAGGCATTGTGTTTTACTAGGAGGCCCACTGTAAGGGCTGCAAGCATGAGCTGCAATACTATCTAAAAGAGAGCTTGGCCCTTGGCCATTCAAAATGCTGAGAATTTTAACTCAACCAGTATGGCCGGAGGCCTTGACTCGTACCGTTCAGCAAAAAGTACAGTAAATTAAATGAAGGGGGAATTTGAGACTTTTTACACAAACTTAACCGTGTGTTGTTATTTTTCAAGCAACCGAGTTTAAGCCTCATTTATACCGTGTCATATTATGACGATTGACGGGTACAAATTAAGCATCATGTTGTGTTTTTTTCTTTTCTTGTGCTTGTTTTTCAGTAATCACTAGCAGTGGATACAGTCCTCGCTCATCGCACCAGTACTCTCCTCCGCTCTATCCCTCAAAGTAAGCCTTCACTTTTTTCTTCTATAATAAGACACAAGCAAGACATCTGCTACTGGAAGTGCCTTGCGTACATAAAACAACATCCTACATATCTGTCTTAATCAGGGATTAAGTTATATTGTCCCACTTGGGGAAATTGGGTTTGCAGCCACAATAATTCAATAATACAATTCAGTACAATAAAATTCAGTAATATATATACAAGAAAAGGGTTAGGGTTAGACAACTCTTGGATTTAAATAGATACAGTATATTTATTGAGTGAGTATACTGTAAATATCGATAAGAATAAGGCATCAAATTATGCATTATAAACCTGATGCCAAAATGTCTCAATTATGTCTCAATTGAGACATCTGTCTCTAATACATACAGTATGTCTTAATTGTTTCATTCCCTGTATGCATGAATTCTTTTTAAAATAAACAAATTATCTTCCCAATAGATATTACAGGAAATTAAATACCAAGAAGGGAATCATATAACAGAGCTAGGTGATGTGGTGGGAGCGCGAAAAAAGCAGGAGCACAGCAGAGCAACAAGATAACAGTGTGCATGTGACTGATGATGACCTGACTTGATTTGATTTGAATTGTCTGCCTCTGCAGGCTTTACATCATTAATGCTTTGGCATATGGATTTTTACAATATTTCATTATGCTTATATTCAAACAAAACGCTCGTCTCCCAAACGGCTGTCATTGCAAAGGTTGCATTTACTCTGATTTCTATGAAGCATTTTATATCTTCTAATCAGAGAATACGAGCGGAGTGGAGCTGGAGCGCAGTGGGGAGCGGAGCGCGACGATTTTTATCTGAGCTCGGAGTGAGTTTCTAGAAAAGTATGAGCGAACTCGGAGAGAGGACTGCGTGCCGCTCCAAGCTGCCCCCGTCAGGGACGCACACCACATGTTTGAGCATGCCCAGTCGGTCGCACGGAGCCACAGACAGGCACAAAGAAATCCAGAAGTGCACAGCACAGCGCATGTCCCTGATAAAGATTTCACTCAAATGTATCTGTTATCTACACAAGTATGATTATTATTAAATACATTGTCCGTAAAGTTATATCACCAGCCAGTCAAAGGATACGATTTGAAATGCAAATGAAATGGATTTTGCCTGAATGAACCACACTCGCCTTGCGAGTCGCCCCCTCTCTCGAATCCGGTGATTAATCATTAACCCACTATTGTCCGTCTTATTAAAAAAGACAATGCCTACATGAAAAGGAAACTACTTTTGCAACTTAGTAGGCTAGCTGTCCATCGAGGCTCTTTACCTTGATGGGAACACTTGTGGCAGAGGAGAAAGTGTTTCGGACACTCTACTTTTATTTTTTTATTATTTGTTTTGGCTGCTGAGCGACGAGACTGATTCAGCCTGAGCATGAATCAAGGTGAGCGACAGAGGGGATGGGGGGCAACATTAGTGAATAGTAAGGGTTAAAACAGCCCCCTGGAGCGAGGAGCTGCATTTCCCGGCCCTCCACTCCTCTCGTATGCACTGCTTCCAATGGTCTTGGGAATTCAGGTACTATTCACCCTTAAATGACAAATGGCCTGTCTGTACGTTTGTTTTTCAACAAATAGCTGCTTGATCCAGTTTAAGCTCTTATTTAAATCCTACATAAATATCAGATGATCTCACAGTTCTGATCTCACTTGGCTCAAACTGATCTTTCAACCTCTGTTCGGCAGTTACTGTTCTTTCAACCAGTTGATTTTGTTACACTTTTATATAAGCCTTGCTTGCGTCGCAATGCAATGTGATGTGAGCTTGTAGATCCTTGGTTCTTCTTGGTTTATCTATTATCCTAGTTGACTAGTTCTATGCAATTGATGTACGAGCTTGTGCTGTGCTTGCTTATTAACACTCAGGACGCCACCATTCACTTGCGCTTTATTTTGAAGAGCCCCGGAAGCTCTGTGCGTGTGCACGTGGGTGTACACTGACGATCCAGGAAGGAGATCTGTTTGTTTACAAACGGTCGCGAAAACTAAAATCCTAACCGGGGCCGACCATCACGGCATAGTGTCGCCGTGAAGACAAGCTGATCTCGGCCTCCTCGGCGTTATTTGCACCTTATTTCGAGATAAAGCCGTTTTTATGTTTCAGTATAGAATAGGAGTCAATGGATAATGGCCGCTCTCGGTTGCTTCTGGCTGCGTTGCGTCATGACGTATGCAGTTTTTTCTTTCACCAGCACCCGTAGCAAGCGTCTGAGATGCGGGTTACCATGGAAACCTTATCTCGTCTGTGAACGTGTTTGGCTACCAAGAGCAGCCAAACTGTTAAGAGCGTCTGCTAAATGCTTAAATTGTAAATTGTAGATCGGCTCTTTTCTCAATTCATCGTACGACAAAGTACTGTATGTATAATACGGCTTAAGTACTTAATCATGCACGGGGACACTTGCATACATTTGAATTATGCAGGCTGAACAAACAGTCAGTCTCAATATTCACCTCCTCTCAACCTCCCCTGGTAGCCAACAATAGTCATTTTCATTTTCTAAAACCCATCCCCACCAACCCTCGGAATGTTGTTTCTATCATTGTTTCACATTGAGTCATTTAATCCAACTTCCAGTGATTTGTGTCATATTTTTTAACAGATTGTATTATCTCTCTTCCTTCTTGCTTCTGTTACCCTCGGTGGTCTCAGGCCCTACCCTCACATCCTGTCCACGCCGGCTGCCCCCCCCATGCCCTCCTACGCTGGTCAGCCTCAGTTCAGCAGCATGCAGCAGTCCACCGTCTACACAGCGTACTCCCAGACAGGACAGGCCTACGGACTGTCCAGCTATGGTATTAACACACGCACACGCACACGCACACACACTCGCACGCACATATTTTATAGTTCCAGGTCAAGGTTCAAGGTATCTTCGTCATCACATTTTGAATACAAGTACATTGGAGTACATTACAATTCTTTTGTTGTGCTTCCACATACGGTACGTTCGTCACAATGTTGCCATCGGACGGAAAACATTTGAACATAGCTTGTAGATGGGATATTTCCACACAATGTGGTACTCTTGGTTGATGAAGCAGGGCATTCTCACCAAGCACGATAACTACAACTATCTATACTATAATTTTGCGAATGTCTGACTGAGTGAGTGAGTGAGTGAGTGAGTGAGTGAGTGAGTGTCTGTCTGTCTGTCTGTCTGTCTGTCTGTCTGTCTGAAACAGCGTTTCTCCTCAGTGGCTGGAGCAATTGATCTGAAATCGCATCACCATTAGCATATGAACACACCTAACATAACTGTGAAGCCCGTTTGTCACTTTCACAAATCGTATGCTGTATATTAGCATTTTTATGGCGCACAGCCTGTTCAGCTCAGCCTGTTGTCAGGGTTACGGTTCGTTCCTCCAGGAGAGAGAGACACACGCTCTCTCTCTCTCTCTCTCTCTCTCTCTCTCTCTCTCGCTCTCTCTCTCTCTCTCTCTCTCTCTCTCTCTCTCTCTCTCTCTCTCTCTCTCTCTCTCTCTCTCTGCATTCATGGGTCATGCATGCACCGGGTCATCTTCCAACGGGTATGGAAAAAACTATGTGGAGACAGTAAGTGCATACATCCCCATATTTCTATTCACCTAATTTTGCTGTTAAATTATTTGTATCCATCATAAATATACACTCCTCCATGGGCTGCTCCTTACATTATGATGCTCCCACATATTCTCACGCATGCACCAGTTACAGTAACTTGGAGCACATATCTTTGAACGGGTAAGGTCTAGTAAGGATACATTTGTGAACATCAACACTGATGATTGATAACGGTGACAGTAAACAGCGGCACCACACATGCACTGTGCAGTCCAGCTGTGTCTGACATGGAGGGGGAGAGAGAGATCTATGTGGCACTGAAAGACGCATGCAATAGAATATATGGATAATATGATTATTAATTATACAGAGGTGAGCTAGTTGTAGCCTACATGAGGTAATGCTCACAAGCCAACAGCTATTCATAATCGTCTCCTTATCTCAGATAATAGAAAGTGATCCGCACAATATTGTTTAGGACTATTGTGACTTCAGTTAGAATGATCATTATAGTTATCGTTCCGAATTACTGTGCTTAATGTGATTGTGAATAGCACGTTTTGTAATTATTTGTAATTGCACGCAGGTGTCACGCACTGAAAATAGCCAGCAGGGATCTGCATGCTCACTATGTGTCGCACTGCGATGTATTGTGAGGTTATACAGTATATTAGCTATGCAAGAACCACCAACACACAACTAAGTATGAATCAGCCTGAATCAGCGTACTGGAATAGAAGAAATGGTAATAAGTAAGCCATTTACCATGAGAGGGAGTGGGTTGTTGGCTGATTTACCACTGTTTCAGGATTGTGGCACGAGGCGAAGCAACCCACGACCCTCGAATGGTAAATTGCTTTTCTACCACTTCTACCATATAAATGAAAGAAAACACAGTTGTAACTTGCTAAGTTTTTTAGTTACAATCATTAATTGTTTCAGTGGGCGGGGTCCATGAGCCAACTCAAGGTTGTTGACTGATTTATCACTGTTTTAAGCCAATCAGAATCCAGTATCTGAACATGTGACCACAAAAAATACTAGCTTTGATGCAATTTTGTCATCAAATTTCAACTTTCCAGCTCACAATACTGCCTTCATCAGGGCATACATGTACAGTATAACATAAAAGCATGCAAAACCACATTTACCGCTTAATTCATATCAACGGACATGTAGACAAGTGAAGGTATGTTGTTTTGGCAACAGCTGTGTGGTAACAGCAGACGGCGATGAGCTGTAGGGCACACACTACTGCCATGATGGCCAATTCCACATGCATTTACAAACAGCTTTGTAGTTTACTGCCAAACAGGGGGTATAAGTTACACCAGGTGTTGAGATACATTTATATCGATTTAACAATTCCGCCTGTATAGCGTCGTTGTTGGGTAGAAACCTTGTATGTCCAAAACCGTTACTTTTCAATAAATGGAAAAGAAGGTCCTGTGTTCCTGTGTTTAGTCACAAGCTCTTGTTGTCAAACTTAACCACTTTAAACTTCACATTTTATTTTGCTTTAGCCACTTTAGACACTCTTGTACGAAACAGTAGAGCACTGATTTAACCCATTTGGACTTGGAACGCATTAATACTTGAACCATTATGTTATGCACTAACTATTGAAAAATAGCAGATATACAAGCTCACAGTGCGGCACCGAGTGCCGCGCTGCGAGCTTGTAGATCTGCTATTTTTGAAAAATTCTTGATAATTTGTGCAAGCCTTTGAATATTTTTGACCCGATTCTATAAATGTCTTCTGAATCCTTCTTCTAAATCAGTGGTTCTCGAACTTTTTCATGTCAAGGACCCCCAAAATGATATGTTTTGGCCGCCGACCCCCTTCTCAACATATGTTGTTCCAGGGACCCCCCAGAAGCAAATATTTGAGTTACAAATGTTCGCTTTTAAAAAGATATATTCAAAGATTTACAAAAAATATATAAAAAAAAAAAGAGCTTGTAGATCTGCTATTCTTTAATATTTAAAGGAGCTATAGTCAACTTTTTCATTGTAGGGCCGACACTTTGTTTACATCCTAGTCTATAGACTAGAATGTAAACAAAGTGTCGGTCTGACAATGGCCAAAATGATTATTTTATCATTATTTTACGCTTTTTGTGGTCATTTTTGAATAGAAACACATATATGAAGCTTAATTTTTTATAACATTTTTCGAAACATTATTTTTATTTTAGCATCCGTTTTTCAAGAAAAAGTTGACTATAGCTCCTTTAAAGCATAAAATAAAGTTTAAAGTGGTTGAAATACGGAGATGCAAGGTTTCAGCCCGACGGCAGTGACATGAACGGTACTGATGCAGCTTGCTGGTGCCGTCCTCCAGGGGCGTCAATTGGGTATGGCAGGGGTATGCAGCTGCCATACCTTGGGTCCAGGGGGAAAATAAAAGTGCAAATAAAAAAAATGCTAAATTTAGCAAAATGGTCACTTTAACAAGGTATTATAATTATATTCTCCACACTTTTATTCTCCCCGTCTTGACAAGATGGTATATATTCCCAGGTTCCGCAGGTCAGCTGCACAGGTGCAATGCATTATTGTTAATTGTGGCACGTTTACTAACATGCTTAAGTTTTGCTGCACTTAAACAACCATTCCAGGCTGCCATATCCAGCCCACGAAACCTTAGAAACCTGTGTAAAAAACTGACAAAACTCGTTTTTTTCCCAGACATCTGCGAGGCGTTGTGAGCATGTAGATCTGCTTTTTTCACAATAGAACCGTGTTTAACCGTGTTATACAAAATGCAATGCCTCTTCTCCACGAGGACTCCCATCTTTGCCATACCCTAGCTTTTTGCTGAACTGACGCCACTGCCGTCCTCCCTTACAGATCTGGGCGTGATGCTGCCGGGAATCAAGACGGAGGGTGGCCTGGCCCAGAGCCAGTCTCCTCTTCAGACGGGCATCAGCTACAGCCCTGGCTTCACCACACCTCAGCCCGGACAGACTGCCTACTCACCCTATCAGATGCCAGGTGGGTTATGGGCACCACATCCTCTCCGACGCCACAACGATCGCCCCCAGATGGAGCTATCAGCTTTCTGCCGTTGCACAAATAACTCGATGAGGGGCGACTTTTTTTTTTTTTTTTTTTTAAAGGTCTTGAAATGAATTCGGTACGTTTTTTTTCAAAGGGTAGCGGCGCTGCCGGTGGCGAGCTGTGAATGTCACAGCGGTCGGAGTGGAAACATTTTGTTCTTATTCGCACTCACTGTCCAATGCTACGTATGACATTGCTCTGTGTAACGTTAGAAACATTTCTGTCTCTCCGCCTCTCCTATCTCTTGTATCGTCCCCCCCCCCCCCCCCCCTCTCTCTCTCTCTCTCTCTCTCAATCTCTCTCTCTCTCTCTCTCTCTCTCTCTCTCTCTCTCTCTCTCTCTCTCTCTCTCTCTCTCTCTCTCTCTCTCTCTAGGTTCCAGTTTCACCCCTTCCTCAGGGCTCTATGCCACCAACAACTCAGTGTCCAACCCAGCCAACTACACTGCCACACAGCAGGTATATATCTACACTATATGTGTCTATGTACTGTACATGTGTGTGTTTGCATGGGTACAGTACTGTATATGTGTGCCATGTTTTACCTGGAGTCCCCTCTAGGACAAGGGTTCCCAAACTTTTTTGTCTCAGGGTACCCCATAAATATTTTTTTAATCCGAGGCACCCCTACATTACCACCTTATATTTCTAGCATATCGTCATTGCCGGGTGGAAACCTTGCATGTCCAAAACCGTTCGTTTTGTATTTATCATCTATAAAATGTACTAAACGTAAATGTGAAAACAGCAGATCTACAAGCACACAGTGTGCTTGTAGATCGGCTGTTTTCACTAGTTTTGTGCGACAGTCTTGTATGATAAAGCAGGGCTTTGCTTTAGCAAAAAACGTAGGCTACACATTTGAGGTTTCTGCCCGACAGTGATTATATTTTAGTGATTATGTTGCGAGGAAAACGTTGAGAAAATAGCCATTTTGGTTAGAACTGACTGAAAATAACGTTGTACTTCAAGTTTAAAATGATACTAAATATTTTTTCAAGTGTCCAAATAAATTCCAAATATTATCAAATTATCTCGCGGCACCCATGGACTGCCGTCACGGCACCCCAGGGTGCTTTGTCACCCACTTTGAAAACCCCTGCTCTAGGAGAGTAAAAAAAGTTGAAAAAAGAGGGGGGCTAAGTTCCTTACACACCAGGTAGGAATGTTCCTTACACACCAGGTAGGAATGAATGAATAAAGGATTTGAATCACACAACATGTTCCTACTAGGAACATGTTGTGTGATTCAAATCCTTAAATTTACAATAACCAGGTTAAATACTAATTGAGAATACTAAAAAAAGAATTCTAAAAAAGATTCACCTGGCTTCAAGACTGCAGCATGAAACACTATTACACCTGACAAATGTTTATTAACAATATTAATAGGTAAACTACACAAAATACAAAAAACGTGAATATTACACAACTTAATTTCTTTCCAAAACGGGGTCGACGTTTCACTGCGAATGACGGCATCAACCTGTATGAATGAGCCAACAACCATAATGAATAGTTCAACCACTTAAACCCTATACTTGGTTGCAATATCTTTGCTGAAAATGGTACATTCTACAATCTCACAATATGTCTTAACGTGACACATTGCAAGCTTGTGGATCTGCTGTTTCCTGCGAAAGCTTGGGAAAATCGCGCTCTTTCGAACGACCATCATTTCGACCGGAGGGTTATTGACTCACTCCACGGAGGTTAGGGTTAGGGTGATGGTTAGAGTCGGGTGTCGAAAAGATGACTTGTAGTAACTGCGACACGCTCCCGAAAGCTTAACCCAGAATATGTATGCTGGGGTTAAAGCGAAACGCATTTTGGGATTGTTTATTGGTCAGGGTGAGGGCCAGCTGAAAATGACCTTAGGCAAGTTTTTTCCTCTCTCAATGCAGCAAAATCAAGCAGTAAAGAGAACGTGACCTGATACAGTGACATACAATATACTACAATGGTTCAAATATGATTATTTGGGGGCCTGAAAAGGTTGAGAACCACTGCTATACTATACTATAGCATTACTATACTACCAACAGCACCAACAGCATCTGGGAGCAGAGATAGTTTTTACAACTACATTCATACATAACGTCATAACATACATCATACATAACAGTCATAACCACGTAAACCCTAATTAGTTGACCGGGGTCCCCCAGGGCTCTATCCTTGGCCCACTCTACCTTTTTCCGTCTAGACTAAATCTTTTTTCCCCCCAAAGAAATAACCTACCTACAAGCTCACAAGCTTGTAGTGCGTCAGGACACGTTATGAGCTTGTAGAAATGCTATTTTCGCTGAATGTTCACCTATTATTATGACATGGCACAGAATATGGACGCTATATTCTAGTGATGAATCGGTGATTAATCAGTGATTTCCTGAAATAAAAAAGCTAATTGCACAGTGACCTTTCAAGAGAGAGAGAGAAAGTGGGGTGGGGTCAGGGGATTATTCATTTTTAAAAGTCTGTTTTGTTCTGGATATTTCTCCATGTCTTTATGATGAATTGTGTTCTGCTTGTAAAATGCTTAAAGGGGGATTTTAATGTCCCCCTATGATAGATGTGGCTGTTTAAAGAAGGAAAGGCAACGTTCGGTTCATGTGTGGGTGGATGAAGGCAAAGAGTGGCGGGGGTGCGTGTGTGTGTGTGTGCGTTTCTGTGCGTACATGTGTGTGTGTGCGTGCGTGCGTGCGTGCGTGTGCACATGTAAACCAGTGGGAAAACGAGACAGAGTGAGAGAGAGGGAGAGAAAACAAGTGTGTGTGAGTGTGCAGCATGTCTGCGTATGATCATCCATTACAATGCAGTGGTGTGTGTGTGTGTGTGTGTGTGTGTGTGTGTGTGTGTGTGTGTGTGTGTGTGTGTGTGTGTGTATGTGTGTGTGTGTGTGTGTGTGTGTGTGTGCAGGGGCGTCACACCAAATTCTGGGCCCTGGGTACAAGGATTCACTGCGGGCCCCCCATGAATGTTAACTATTGAAAAATAGCACCGAGTGCCGCACTGCGAGCTTGAAGATCTGCTATTTTTGAAAAATCGTGAAAACGTGTGCAAGAAACTTATGTTTCTATGTCAGTGGTGCTCAAACGTTTTCATGTGAAGGACCCCCAAGATGATATATGTATTTGGCCACAGCTAGACCCCCATCTCAAAATATTTAGTTCCAGGGACCCCTCCCCGGAAGCACAATTTGAGTTACAAATGTTCGCTTAAAAAAATACATATTCAAAGATTTGCGCACATTTTTACGACTTTTCAAAAATAGCAGATCTACAAGCTCGCAGCGCGGCACTCTGTGCCGCGCTGTGAGCTTGTATATCTGCTATTTTTCAATAGCTAAAGTTACTATAGGCCAGGGCCCCTCCACCTTGGGCCCTGGTAACTCAGTCCCACTTTCCTACCCCTTGTGACGCCCCTGTGTGTGTGTGTGTGTGTGTGTGTGTGTGTGTGTGTGTGTGTGTGTGTGTGCGTGTGTGTTCTACTTTATGGTTACTTATGGAGATGGACATAGTGACAGGTTTAGAGAGCTGGCTCATAAAAGAGCCCATCTCTACTGGCTCAATAAAAACCTGCAGCACCAGGCTTTAATTGTAGGGAGAGATATAAATGACAGGATTGAGCGAATAAAAGACTTCAGAGACGAGAGAGAGAATGGCTATAAAAATGTTCTCTTCAAATATAAAAAGCCAAGTCTGAACCGTTTCAGCACAGTGAGCCGTCTCCATACACTGTTTCATTCTCTCTTTCATATCTACATGTACATACAGTACATACATACATAATTAAATACATACATAGATACTGTAGTATACCAGGGACGTGCAGAGAATGTTAGAGATGCAGGGGCTAAAATGTCTAAAAAGGCCTTTTGGTGGAAACATCGAAAATACCAGACCTCCGAGCTTGGAGGTCTGGTATTTTCATAGCTTGATACCACCCTGAACTAAGCATAATTAAGTCAATACTGGAGATGTGGCGTCATGGCATAGATTTCAGGTATGTCATGGAAAGGAGGCATTTAAATTTATTTCACCATAGTAAAAACTGCATTCATGGTTCACTTTTTACAGACGGATAAAAGGGAAGGGGCTCAAGCCCCTTTTGATGTCTATGTGTGTGCCTGCATACAGTACATACATCGCTGTCAGATGGAAACCACGTACAGTATGTCCAAAATAATTATTGCAAAGGGAACATAATCTCCATTGATTCAATATTTATAAAACCCACAGACTTAGCCACTTAAAGGGGAATAACACTTATTTTCAATTTTGAACTGTCATTAATATACCTTAGAGTGTGGAAATAGAGTTGCCTAGAACTGGAGGATTGATTGTTGGGTCATGTGATCAGTGACATCATGAAGGTGTACTCTGCAAGCCAAAGAGTACACCTTCATGATGTGTTTTCATACTGTATCAGATTTACGGTTCATAACATGTTTGTACTTCCTGCAGGAATACCCTTCATACACATCGTTTGGCCAAAACCAGTACGCCCAGTATTACTCCAGCTCATCTTATGGGACATACATGTCCTCCAATAGCGTGGACGGGACGGGGTCCACGGCGGCCTATCAGCTGCAAGAGCCCGCCCCGGTCATGACGGGACAGGCCGCCGAGCTGCACCAAGGTATGTTCTATGCCAGGGGATTTCAGGGACTCTCTAGGTTCCTTTATGGGGGTCTAAAGGGACCCTTACAAGTCTGTAACTTTGACAGTGTACAAATGGAACCAAATGGACTGACAGGTCCATTTGGTTCCATATGTACATTGTCAAAGTTAAGGGGAGACCGTCAAATGTCAAAGTTTTGAGAACCACTGTTCTATGCTATTGTTCTATGGTAGTGGTGCGAAGAGAGGATTTTTGTCCAGCCAAGAAGCAGCAACCAATGGGCACAGAAGAGGGATAGGATCATGACTAGCCTCGCGTAGCGTGGCTTCCTCATCTGCGAAGAGAAAAGCCTGGTGACAATATAAGGCAGAAAGCGTTCAACTTCCGGCGTGAGAATTTCACCGGAAGACTGCAACGCATGACGTAACTTCCGTTAAACGCAAGACTTCCGCCACTTCCGCTAGAACCAACCGGAAGGCATATTGTCTACAGGGTGGATCATCATGACTGGGACAAAGGTTCAGTTGTATTATCTACGGTACTAGTGTGAAGCCCGATGGAATGCTTTAGTACCCATTATCATAGTACTTGTAGGCCAGATTATGAAGTCAATACTTTGATGACGCACACAATACTCATTGTACCCGTTGCCAGTGTCTCTGTTGTACCTGTTGTCAGAGAACTTAAATGCAGTCATCATTATCATAGCACTTGGAGTCCAGTATAAGTATAAGTACTATGATCTAATTTTGATGCCATCAGGGATCTCCATATTTGGGGATGTGGGGAATTTGAGAACTGCTGATCCGACCAACCGAATGTTTCGGGTCCTCGAAACATAGCATCAACTTTGAGGTCGATTGGTTGGGGCGGTTCTAGAGATACGTGAAGGACAGATACACACGCACACACGTTTATAGAGTGATATACTATACAAGCAATATCCAGTGAGGCCATCTGAATCACTGTCATTCTCATTTATTTAATCTCATTTGAGATTAGGCCCTAAACACTTTTTGAAATTTCACATCAGGATACAGGCTAATTTATACTTGGCTGTACAACCACGCCACTCACTGGTAATTGTGATTTATATAAATAAAGTATCCACATTACTGTATACATTGGGATTAATATAATCTCACATCCACTCAAGAACATTGGCTTGTTGGCAACGGTGTGCCAAATCCCACGTGTGGCCTGTAGAAAGGAACTCTGCAGCCAGAGTTATCTGACAACTTGTTGGAGGATTTGGGGTCATTTAGCCAGTATTTACATTAGCAAATTTCAAGTGAGGAAATGTGTATTCTGTTGAGTTTTTGTAGACAGACTTCAAGCCGGATTCTGCGAGCCGGTGTCACACGGCTAAAAATAGCCGATCCACATACTCGAAACGCATCACAACGCTTGTAGATCGGGCAACATTTGTTGTGTTATACCAAGTGCAATGAAGTATATCAAGGCCTTAGGAAGAATTGACACAGTCAATCAATATAAAATCAGGTGGAATGGTGTGGTCAAAAGTCAGGGACTTTGAACAGTCTATCCATAATGAGTCGGGCCTGAACACAGCAATAATAAGAAATATACGACAGGTAATGTTGCATTTTTATTGAAAGAGTCAAGCATTAACAATTAGCAGTGAAGTAGACAGAGTTGTATATTGCATTGAACAAGAGAGTTGTATGTATATTGCAGTGAACATGACATTTGTGTTTGTATTTGCATAAGTACTCTGAAGTAGTTGTAAATGTGCATACAGGCATGTTTAGTTGTGGTGGGTGAATTCGTTGTGTTATACCAAGTGCAATGAAGTATATCAAGGCCTTAGGAGTAAAAAAGTGGGATGAGAGTGTGATGAAAACAAATGGAATGGAAACTAAGTAAAGCGTGCCAACATCTTCCCTCTCTCTCTCTCCGTTTCACTCTTTTCCCCCTCTTTCTTTGTTTATTTTTTCTCACATTTCTTTGGTTTACCTTGGCTGAGCACCAGGAGCTCTGATTAAAGGAGCTTATCGTTTCTCTGTCACTTACATTGATTTACTGTTTCAATGTGACTCGCCTTGGCTCTCTTTCTAGGAACATACAGAGTTATCATATTCACTTATTGTCACTATTATAAGGTCCTTCTTTCTCTCCATCTCCCGCCTCTCAGTGGTGGAAAAGGTACTCATGTATATACACAATATAGAAATACTCCGCTACAAGTAAAAGTACAGAATTCAAAATGTACTTGAGTAAAAGTATGAAAGTTTTGACATCAAAATATTGACAGTTCAAGTGGTTAAATGTCTGAAAATACACAACATGATGACAGTGCTGGCAAACATTTCTAAGCTGTCTAAGAAATCTATAAACATAACACAATGTTATACAATATCTAGTGGGGGTCCCTGCTTAATTTCTCTCTCAGCGATATTTTCAAACAGCCAAGGTATAAAATGGGGCTGAAGTGGTTCATGTATGTTTTATAATATTATAATTTATATCTTCAAAATAACTACAAACTAAAGTTTTCAAATAAATGTAGTGGATACAATATTTGGATCCGAGATATAGTGGAGTAGAAGTAAAAGTATTGGAAATTGGAAATACTCTAGTAAAGTACAAATACCTCAAAATTGTACTTAAGGTACAGTGCTTAAGTAAATGCACTTAGTTACTTAACACCACCGCTCCCTCTTTCTGTCTGTCTTGTTCTGTCTTTCTCAGACTCAGTCTATCAGTCTTTCTCCTCCTCCTGCAGTTTCATTTCTCTTGCCACTCGCATGCTCTCTCTCTCTCATCATCATCCTTCTGTCTCTCTCACACACGGCCTTTCCGTCTCTCTCTCTCTCTGATTGAGACATAACAATATGAGAGCTGAAGCTTAGCGTCTGGTTCTGGTTACCGCACCACGGTGGGAGCATATGGCACTTAGCGTGAGTGTGCGTGTGCACATTCCTTCGTACTACTTTTTTCGCGTTTAGGTTCAAACATTACATTTCTGCCTGGGAGGATGTAGTGGTAGCTACAGTATAATGTGTGTGATACTGTAGCTCAGGGGTCTTCGTTGTTTTCAGGCCAAGGACCCCTTAGTTGAGAGAGAGAGAGATGAAGCGGGGACCCCCATTTTCATAGATTCCATATAGTTTCATTGTTTGGCAGCACAATCATCAGTGTATTTTGGATTCATGTAAATTTGTGTTTTCAATTTGTGTTTTCAAATATTTAACCAACCGTCATTACTTAATATACTTGATGTTTCACTCTGTACTTAGTCTGTTCTTTTCCCCCTTCTACACCAAAGCTCTTTGCCGAAAATAGCCCACAACGCCTTCCAGCGCGAGGCGTGGTGGGCTTGTAGATCTGCTATTTTTGGCTAAAGTTCTCAGAATATGAACGCTAGGGTTCAAGTGGTTAATATAAAAAAGGAGAACATTTTTCTTCTATCACTCAAAGATTTGGAGGACCCCCTGTAGTAACTCTTGGGACCCGAAGACCCCTGCTGTAGCAAATGGCATCCAAGTCTCTCCTCTGTCCCGTTTTGTCATTTATCGTTTGTGCCTTGTTCCGCTGTTACATACGTAGTTGTGCATGCGTTTGAATCTCGCGCACGGTTCACACCCAAAATAGCCACGCTACTTTTGTTTATGGCACTCATTAGTCTCAATGTTAATCTATCCTCTCTCTTCTGTGGAATTATTTACCATGACCAGATGATTTATTGTTATTCCTCTTGCTTTCCTGGAGTCTCAACCATCACTCCTACATTTCTTCAGTGACTCTTGTTTATGAATGTTTGTACAGATCGAAATAAATATTTTGTAATTGCGAAATTGCATAATTATGAGACGTCAGTGATGTCAGTGAGTTTTACACGTGTGGTTTTGTTTGTGTGTGTCTGTGTGTGTGTGTGCGTGCGTGTGTGTGTGCGCGCGTGTGTGTGTGTGTGTGTGTGTGTGTGTGTGTGTGTGTGTGTGTGTGTGTGTGTGTGTGTGTGTGTGTGTGCGCGCAGCGGACTTTGACACAGTGCAGAGTCCCTCCACGCCCATCAAAGAGCTGGATGACCGCGCCTGCAGGAGCGGGGGCGGTAAATCTCGGGGGAGGGGCCGCAAGAACAACCCCTCCCCCCCACCGGACAGTGACCTGGAGGTAAGGCGCTGACATATTAACCACTCAAACACTCAACTGTACAGTTGCAGCTGTACTTGCTGTGCTCTTTTTCACCAAGTCGCGTTGCCAACAGTTGCTGTTCTACAAGTTCAGAACACATTGCAACGCGATGCGTCAGTAGCTTGTAGATCTGATGTTTTTGCCGAACGTTCCGCGGATTTAGGGTTGCTGGGGTTCAAGTAGTTAACAGACTTTTTTAATAGTCATTTAGCTTCATAGATAGATAGATAGATACCTTTATTATCCCACGGGGGAAATTCAGTTGGCCAGAGGCAGCACAGCAGTTAAGGTTACAAGTTACAGAGAAGTAAGAAAAAGAAAAAGAGTACTGTAGTGTACAGTCCAAAGAGCAAGCACACAAAAAGAGAAATAAAACATAAAGTGTCGAAAGCTATTGCAAAAAAAAGAAGAAGAATATATACATAAAGTGACCACGAAACATTCAATGCTCATAAGTGACACGTCACACACACAAAAAAGCTATACTCAAAGCATAACTTAACAAACAGTGCCAAACAAAAAGAGTGCACATAACAGTCACTGCTAGTCAATGCAGTCATGCAACACAAGTATCACACCGCCATATCAACACCGCAATCATCATCAAGTGATGAAGGTCACACAAAGACGTATAAATTAGACTTCATGCTGACAGACTAAACCTCAATTACTTTTGAAAATGTGATTCAGAAATGTAATGCAATGTCAGTGACAGTGTCATTGTTTAACAGAAACACCCACAATGGCTGTTTTAAGCCACCTGCTCACATTGAACACAATTCCTATGCAGTGTGTGTCTTGTTGTGTTTCTCTGCTTCTCCCCCTTCGGTGTTGAAGGCAGAATGTGTAGTCAAGTTACCGACTTGCCGTCCCGTTGGTCGCTTTAACTCTATGGTTGGTGGTGACGACTGCACTTCTTTTTTCTTTACCGTGTCTTGATAAAATCAAGCCAATGTGCGACCCCACTGTTAACTGCCCGCGACCCCACATTGGGTCGGGACCCATAGTTTGAGAACAGCTGGTTTATTGTATACATCCATGGCCTGTGGAGATGGGTGCTCCTCTCTTACCTCATGTGCTCGTCTGTTTCTCTGGCCGTGCAGAGGGTGTTTGTGTGGGACCTGGACGAGACCATCATCGTCTTCCACTCTCTGCTGACAGGCTCCTACGCACAGAAATATGGCAAGGTGAGATATCGCACAGATCCAGGCCTTGTCCTCAAACCATAAATGTGTTTTTGTGTTCATTCTAACTCACGGCTCCATTTGGTTACACTCAGAGTTACAAACGTATATAATATGAACTGGGGATTTGACTGTGTATGGATATGACCTAATGCATTGATTTGAGTATGTGTAGAATGCATTATACCGTAGATTTAACATTGGTTTGTGCTGCCATTCTTGCATGCAGAAGTAAATCACAGTTAAGCAATGAGCCTGGCGCTTAGTCCATTATTTCTTATAGGAAACCACAAGCTCAGACGCTTGATCCGGTTCACTGGGCATCAAAGCATCCCCTCATTGTGTCTAGCGATTCATTTTTATATTCTGCGAACGTTGTGTGTATCCTGCTTTTGGCAGCACCCAAAAGAGTGAAATAAACAGACAACACCACTAGCGCACAGTGGTTTTAGATTAATTTCTGTTTTTATATATATATTTATATATATATAAAACTGATGATGTTTGTACCAGCATCATCCTAATTTGACAACATAATTTCTCTCTTTTGGTCTGATGTTCTTTGACCAAACTTCCCTGTGATCCCATTTGGTGGTCTGGCCTGCCCCGGATAGCGACTGCAACTGTTTACAGTTCCCCTGCATTCTGTCGGTCGCTGGCTCGCGGCCGAGATCAGACTATGTGGTCAGGACTGCAGCCTTTTTATTGGATGATGTCGTTTCCTGTGGTGTGGTGGTGGTAGCCAGTAGCGCGCCTGTACGGGGCCGCACTCCACTGCGGCCCCGCGCGGACAGGGGCGTCACAAGGGGGGGAAAGTGGGACTGAGTTACTAGGGCCTAAGGTGGAGGGGCCTTAATTATTTAGCTATTGATAAATAGCAGATATACAAGCTCACAGCGCGGCACCGAGTGCCGCGCTGCAAGCTTGTAGATCTGCTGTTTGAAGTCGTAAAAATGTGTGGAAATCTTTGAATATATGTATTTTTTAAGTGAACATTTGTAAGTAAAATTCGGCTTCTGGGGGGTCCCTGGAACTAAATATTTTGAGATGGGTGTCCGTGGCCAAATACATGTCATTTTGTGGGTCCTTCACATGAAATATACAAAGATCTAAAATAGCAGATCTACAAGCTTGCAGCGTGGCACTCGGTGCCGCGCTGTGAGCTTGTATATCTGCTATTTTTCAAAAGTTAAAGCACAAAATAATGTGTAATAATGTGTTCCCAGTCTAAATGGGTTAAACCCCCTCCCCTATGAAGAACATTCTTGGGGTCCCGCAGTGAATACGTGTACCCAGGGCCCAGAATTTGTTGTGACACCCCTGGCCGTGTTGTTTGGACGGCCCAAAGAGAAAGCGGGTGGAGCGCCAGCCGTTTAGAGCCAGACTAGCATGGAACCAGCGGAGCTCAGGCGTTTTACAAGCACGCTTTGTGGGCACCGTTGCACTTCCTAGTTCCTCTGCACTTGTGGACCGTAGCGTTTAGAAATGGATTTTAAGACAGACAGAAAGGCCCTGGAGGGTTGTAAATAGTCATATGGGTGCGTGTGTGTGTGTGTGTGTGTGTGTGTGTGTGTGTGTTAGTGTTAGTGTGTGTGTGTGTGTGTGTGTGTGTGTGCGTGTGTGTGCGCGTCTCTGAGAAAGAGAGGAGAGAGGGGGCGCGAGAAAGAAAGAGAGAACACTATGCATGTGTGCAAACCCTGTGGCATAATAAATTCTGCTTGGTTTGCGTTGCATTGGCTGGAGAGAGAGAGTCGCGGAGGAGTTCCAGAGGACTGTATTTTTTTTTAATGAATGTAAGAGAGTTGTAAATTTCTCCTCGATTACAAAACAAAATGCTTGGGTTTATATTGATGGCTCCAACAGCTCCCTCGTCGCAAATAAACCCTGACAAGCTTTGTTTACCCACACTGGTGTCATGTTTTGTGATGTAGCACAAAATTGGTAGCGTGTATTCTTAATGTCTACGTGTGCCGCTGAGTGGCAGCAGAGATGCGGCAAACCAAAAGACATGTCATCTCCTAGTCTTAGTTTTAAAACAATTTAGAACCAAAGGGATTTCTCTTTTCTTTTTAGCTTTTTTCTCCTTTTTCTTTTACACCTCATCCACTCATGCCCTTAAGAAATATGGTGGCAGCTGTTTCTGTTCACACCTCTCCAAGAGTGGTGTTTACACCGTCGGCATGACAACCCCCAAGACTCATAGGGGATCTGTGTATACAAGATCTGCTTTAAATGGTTTTTCACTTTTCATGAAAGTTCTGCACATGCACATGCTCCATGCCTATGGACTCCGCAGTGGTGGAGGACGTACTCAGACTTTGGACTTAACTTAAGTCAAAGTACAAAAGTATTAGCATCAAAATATACCAAAGTACACCAAAGTAGGCGTAGTAGTAGCTAAAGGCGGCATTGGCTCAGGAGGTAGAGCGGAAGCTTGGGAAACAGAAGCTTCCCAGTTGGAACCCGGGCTCCCCTAGAGTTTGTGTCGAAGTGTCCTTGAGAAAGACACAGTGCAGGATGGTGCACGGTTTCCTCCACCGTCGGTGTGTGAATGGGTGAATGCGAAGAACATTCTAAAGCGCTTTGGAGAAAAGCGCTATATAAATGCAGTCCATTAGAGTAAAAATACTCATCATGCAGAATGTCCCGTTTAAGAATCATATCAGTGTTTCTTAATCATTTTTGGGACGGTGCCCCCCTATACAATCCAGGGGTTCCTTATCCTTACCACACCCAATTGAAGTATAAGCTTTATTTTGATTGTGTATTGTGTTGCTTATATCATTTAGAAAACATCTCATTGGTTTCCAAATATCTGATTTTACATTAAACTGGGCTGTTAGTATGTGATTATTATGTAATTATTAGCCTACTGCCCAGGGAGAGAAAATAAGCCTGTTATGATAGTAACTACTGTATGATACTGACCATGAGACTGACATCATCAATATCATGTCAGTATCATGGCCAGTATCATGGTCAGTATCATGGCCAGTATCATGTCAGTATCATGGCCAGTATCATGTCAGTATCATGGCCAGTATCATGTCAGTATCATGTCAGTATCACGGCAGTATCATGGCCAGTATCATGGTCAGTATCATGGCCAGTATCATGGCCAGTATCATGTCAGTATCATGTCAGTATCACGTCAGTATCATGGCCAGTATCATGGTCAGTATCATGGCCAGTATCATGTCAGTATCATGGCCAGTATCATGTCAGTATCATGGCCAGTATTACGTCAGTATCGTGGTCAGTATCACAGCCAGTATCATGTCAGTATCATGGCCAGTATCATGTCAGTATCATGTCAGTATCATGGTCAGTATCATGTCAGTATCATGGTCAGTATCATGGCCAGTATCATGTCAGTATCATGTCAGTATCATGGCCAGTATCATGTCAGTATCATGGCCAGTATCATGTCAGTATCATGGCCAGTATAATGTCAGTATCATGGTCATGTCATATCCTTTTTCTCACACCTTTTTCTCACTTTTTCTCTAAGTACACAAACACATAACCATAAACACACAATCAAAGATTAAACCATGAGCGCTTTAGAGACAAACATGCTCACTCTCTTTAACACTTACACTCGAAGTCTCGAACACATCGATTGTAATTTTTCATTGGGATAGTTTATGCACATAACGTGGAATATTGTTCACATCTTACTGAACCGTGGGTTTGTCATGGCAGTCAGAATGATAACAGTGGAGGTGGAGAGAGAAGAATTGTTTCACGGTAGACTTGTTCCAGACCAAAGTAATATTTGAAATTGTCTATGATTGATTGAATAGTTCTGGAGAACAAGCTTCCAACACAAGCTAAATCTTTTCCTATAACTCTTTAGGAAAGCGAAATACTCTAAAACAGAGAACACATTTCAGTTTTATGTCTGCTGACTAAAATGTCTATACCCTGTATCTTCTCAAATGGCTTGCTTGCAGCCAACATAATCATTTTCATGTGAGACAAACTATGTAGAGGTAGGGCTACTGTGCCTCATACTTTGTGTTCTTTAGGTCAATGGTTCTCATCCTCTTCTGGATCAGGGCCCACTTGAAAATATTGAAAGCGTTTGCGATGGGTGGGCTGAGCATGTTTATTTTAATGATCAGTTAGCCTAATTGATAGTGTCCTGGCGTGGATCAATGGAACTATAACGTAGTATACTTTAGTCAATATTGACTAAAAGTTGAAACGATTCAAACGAAGTTCACACACACAGGCAGGCTGAGGCAGGCACACACACACACACTGCTGATTTCACCAAGCTGTTAATGTTGATTACATGTTTCTGGTGGCAGTTCTGTGTGGAAGCAGTCACTGGCACAGACAGAGACACACACAATCACACACACATGCCGCGACCGTGCGTTGCGATCACCGTGCGTCGCGATCACCCGCGCGCGTGCACGCTCGCAAAAATGTCCCTCCCCCGTAAATCGCTCAGAATAGGGCACAGTTTCAGACTAAAGTGTGAGCTGAGTCTGAAATCAGGCTAGTATTTGTGAATTAATAATAATTTTCTCCATTGATTTGAACGGGAAAATGCCAAAATTAAACTTTTCCCAAATATGGAGATGACTGACATCATACTGTAGCTGTCTGATGTCATAGACCACTGCCAATTATTTGGGGGCCTGCAATAATCTCGTGGCCCACGAGTGGTCCCCGGCCCACAGGTTGAAAACCACTGAGTTAGGTCAATGACAATAGGGAACAGACTATGCTTACAATCGTGCTATCCACCCAGCATATCATACCCTATCCTGAAATGCTAATTATGAATTTAAAAAATAATCTTTTGAAAATGGTTTATTTTAGTACATCAATGTAAATTTGCTTTAGTTATAACTCCTTATCATGTCTTCCACTCTGGGTATAGCAACTCTCTCTCCCTCTCTGCATGTGTGCCGTCACGTTAGTTTCTTTCTATTCTGGTCGTCTAACAGTGTCAGCAAATCGCACAGCGAGCTGTCGACCCTCCCTGACCTATCGCAGATGATGGTTTTTGCAGCTGAGCCCTGGTTGGGCACACGCACACGCACACACACACACACACACACACACACACACACACACACACACACACACACACACACACACACACACACACACACACAGACACCCCCCCCCGCACAAGCACCTCCCTGTTAGGCCACACGCTTTTGGTCAAGCACATACAGTGTTCCATCAGACAAACTCACAAACACATTCATACATTGTATCCCCTTTTGCCCCCCCCGTGAATGAGGAATGTTGATGGGACCGAACAAGTGCAACCAGTCTGTCAGCAAATGCTGAGATTAGTGGAACATACCAACTCTAGCTGGCAGCGGGGGTCGGGGCTGGCGGTTCGGGGCCGGGGGTGAGATATAGATAATATCTTAAAGATAAGTAGGGGAAAAAAACTGAGTACGTGAAAATCTAATAAAAGATAGTCGAGGATGATGGCTGAGACCAGGAGAATGCACGCACCTCCAAATAAAATGTGGACGACTGTGACTGTAGTGATTAATATGGATGATGATAAGAATCCTAAAGTGCTTGGAAATGCAACATTTCACACAAAATAAATTAGCAAATGTATGTTGTCGAAATAGGCAATACAAAACTACAGTATGTCTTCAGAAATAAGCTATACTATGTTGACATAAATTATGAAATTTTTAGGGTCTTTTTAGGGTCTGTTTGTGTGTATGGAGATATAATCTCATTAAAACTGTTGGACCTGCCTTCCGTCATGTGTGATCTGTATAAATAGTTTCTCATAATAGCCTGTTTGTAGACACTGTCTTTGGATATGTGCTTGGTAAGAGGTGATAGTGTTTCAGGGGTTCCCAAGCTTTCCCATGCCAAGGAACAACCCCCTAAATAGCCACAGCCTCTGGCCGCATCTCCCCTATTGCAACATGGCTTACAAAAAGAAAGAAAAGAAAATAGCAGATCTGCAAGCTCACATCACGTGTCACATTGTTGTGAGCTTGTAGATCTGCATTTGTTTTCTTCAAATAATTTTAGAAAATGTTTGAATGCTGATTTTGTTCTCCCCATTTTCCCTCTCCTTTTGGAATGGACTGCCTGGCTCCACTCACATTGAAAACCTGTGATAGGACATTCATTTGCAGACTGCAGAAGTGTTTTGAAGATATTGGACAATTTATCTCTGTTCAAAAACACATTTAATTTCAGTTGTCTAGCTTATTAGTATTTTTATCTATTTTCAAGAACAATTCAACACAAAGATAGCAGAAGATTAAGATTAATCAAAACATAAATCCAGACTATATAAATAGACAACCTGACAGTTTGGGGGAATAAGATGATGATGATGATGATGATGATGATGATGATGATGATGGTGGTGGTGGTGATGATGATGATGATGATGATGATGATGATGATGATGATGATGATGATGATGATGATGATGATGATGATGATGATGATGACTCATGTCTTCTCCATCAGGACCCTCCCATGGCAGTAACACTTGGTCTACGGATGGAGGAGATGATCTTCAACTTGGCTGACACACACTTATTCTTCAATGATTTGGAGGTTAGTGGGATAAGAACAAATGGACAAAAAAACACACATTATCTTCTAGGCTAACATTTCCTTTGTGCACGTTTCAAAGTTTTCACCATGCTCATTATAGTGTAGCCTAATGCACACATCTAGACTCCAAATGAAACTGATATTATCCTAGATAAAGTACTATGTTCTATCCGTCTGTCTTTCAATGTTATATGAGATACTTAAAGTGTGGTTCCTGTGGAAATAAGCCTCGGCTTTCTAGGATCTCCTTTTAGTTGACCTTGTACCAGTGATTTGTACTGTCATGAAACTGTACTTTTTTCTATTGCAAACTTCTAATAAATTCTTCAATCAATCAAATGAGTGGGTTATACATTAATGAGAGATACTACCCCCTAGTGGCATAAAATCAAATAACAGAATTGGAATCAGATCTCACAGGTGAGGTTTACAGGTGTAAATCAATGCATGAATTCATTTTTGTGCACCCACCACTTATGAATTGTAACTTTTTTGGTTGAATTATTAACCATATTAATCCTGGTGTGTGTGTGTCTGTCTGTGTGTGTGTTTGTGTGTGTGTGTGTGTGTGTGTGTGTGTGTGTGCGTGTGTAGGAGTGTGATCAGGTACACATTGATGACGTTTCATCAGATGACAATGGCCAGGACTTAAGGTGAGATTTCTAGTCACTTCCACTCATTTATAATCTGTACAATCTGAATATTGTCGATAATTAAATTTATAATTAGTATATATTAAATCCCAACGCATTTATAAACAATTATGTACTTGATTATTGCTAACAATGATTGCTTGTATGATTCATAACAATTGGCCTTTTAAGGATAAAGATAACGCCTATTACCGTACAATCCTGAATAATGAATAAATTAATCTTTTTGTTTCTCCAAGAGCAGAGTTTTGTAATAAAACATAATCATTATTGTTATCGACAGTACTTACAGTTTTGCAACTGATGGCTTCCATGCAGCTGCAACCAGCGCCAACCTGTGCCTGGCCACGGGTGTCCGCGGTGGGGTCGACTGGATGAGGAAGCTGGCCTTCCGCTACCGACGGGTCAAAGAGATGTACACTACATACAAAAACAATGTGGGGGGTAAGAGCCATCCCGTCAGCTGTTGAAACCCATTTAGACCTGTGGCCCATTCTCACTAATGTCTTCTAAATCAGTGTTTCTCAAACTTTCACATTTCAAGGTCTCCCCTTAACACTGTCAAGAGTTACAGACTTATATGGGTCAATTTAGACCCCCCAAAGGAACCCACCGAGTCCCCATGGAATCCACTTTGAGAACCACTGTTCTAAATCCTGTTGCTATAATATCGGTGGTTCTCAAAACCTTGTCGTGTCAAGGACCCCCAAAATGATATCTATTTGGCCGTGGACAACCGTCTCAAAATATTACCTATCAGGGACGCTCCCAGAAGTAAAGATTTGAGTTAAAAAGTTACAAGATTTGAGTTCAAAGATTTGTACACATTTTCACGATTTTCAAAAATAGCAGATCTACAAGCTCATGCTATGAGCTTGTATATCTGCTATTTTTAAATAGCCAAAGTATAAAATAATGGTTAAAGTGGTTAAAATGTAAAGTGACACAGATGCTTTCCAAGTCTTAAATAATGTAATGGTCAAGAAGTGCAGCACTCCGGAGCCGGAGTCAAACCCATGACCCTCGGCTTGCCAGTCAGGCCAACATCCCGCTGCACCAAAGCAGCTAGCTCACTCAGAGGAGGACGTTATGGCGAGCTATGGGGACGCTACACTTACCCCCGGTTAGAATCGAAGCACGCCCCCTGGCCATAACTTCCTCCACTGAGGGAGCTAGCTTCTTTGGCACAGGGGTTGAATGGTGAGCCCTGGATTTCTATCCCCAGCTTGGGGCACTGCACTTCTCGGCTGTTACAATACAACTTAATCGATGTTGGGTGGAGACCTTGTAATGTCCAATGTAGTTATTATTTAGTTTAAATATTTATAAAACCCACAGACAGACTTGACCACTTTCAACTGCAGTCCCTATTTTGGGTATGTCATTATTGGCATGTCAATATGGGTGTACATTTTCAAAGAAATTGAAATGAGCTGATCTGCAAGCTCACAACTATGAAATATGGAAATACAAGGTTTCTGTCTGACAACGGTGATTACACTTTAGCAATTTAGCAGACACTCTTGTCCAGAGTGACTTACAAACAATCAAGGCACAGGCTAAATAGAGTGCAAAGAAAACAATGAAGTGCTACAAATGAACCAGGAGAAGTGACATGTGAAAACAGACAGGCCAGCCTTGTGGGGAGGGAGGGCTTTTAGAGCAGTGATTCTAAAAACCTTTTCATTTCAACGACCCCTAGTTTACGATGCATTAGGCCACCAAACCCCCATAGCTTTAAGAGTGTACACATGGGTCCATTTGGTTCTATTAATAGAGTTACCAATCATTTTAGCTGGGTGCCCCCTGTAACCCCCTCAAGGTCACCAGACCCCACTTTGAGAACCACTGTTTTGTTTTAGCAGTTGTTTTTTAGTCACTCAAAGCTTAACTTCTGGTATGATTTAGCTTTGGAATTGGTCCACGTTTCTGTCATTTCACATTCAGCCAAAAGGCTCTTAAGCACTTTAACACTGGCATCCATATTTTGGGCATATTTTCAACAGTTTTTCAAATTCTTGTAGGTCTGCTGGGCCCTGCTAAGAGGGACGCCTGGCTCCAGCTAAGAGCAGAGGTGGAGGCTCTGACAGACTCCTGGCTCACCAACGCACTCAAGTCGCTGTCCATTATCAGCTCTAGGTGCCTCCTCCAAATTCATACATATACTGTACCATCCATCTAAAGCTCCATCATCATCCAATAATGCATCCATTATCCAATCTTCCATCCATCCATCCATCCATCAAACAAACATTCTACCCATCTATATATCATCCATACATATATCCAAACGTCCAACGTTCTATACATTGGTCAATGACACTAGACCAATTCACAATCAGAGTTCATTATGACACAACACAACTGTGATTTAGTTACAGGTAATTGTTTAAAATGATCTTTTGCCAACCTCATTTTGTCACAGCCCTAAATCCATCCATCAACTTTCATACATCCACCCATATTAATCTAATGTCTCTCTGTCTGTGTATGTGTCTCTCTCTCTCTCCCACAGGAGTAATTGTGTTAATGTGCTGGTGACCACGACACAGCTCATACCAGCGCTGGCTAAAGTTCTCTTGTATAGTCTTGGATCTGCTTTCCCAATAGAGAACATTTACAGTGCAACCAAAATTGGTAAGAGACACTACTATGATAGTTTAGATACTTTGTTGACCAGTGTCCCCCAGGCTCTATAGTCTTTTTTCCCCCCCTTACCAAATTTCTCAGAAAAAAATAGCTCTTGTTGCTAACGTTAGTTCCCTATTATGACATGCCTAGAATAGGGATGCTAGGATTCACACAGCAACATTTTATCTTCTATTTCTTTCATTGTATATTTCCAATTAATCGCCCGGGTGCTTCATTTGCTACATTTATTTGAACCCCCGGTGGGTATTTGGTTCCCTGGTGGCTGTTTGCCCCCAGGCTATTATTTGGAAATGTACGGTGGTTTGATACCTTATAAAGTCGTACATATTCTATGCTGTACATATAGTCCTCCAAATACAGGGAAACAGGGACATAATATTTGTTTTCTGACAAGATATGGTTGTCATGGTCAAAGTTGCACTTCCTCAGTGGAATTGTGTAGCCACGCATACATCAGAAACGCCACATCCACGGTGAAGGTTTCCTCTTACGATACGGGGGAATCTCAGTTCTGACACGTTCCATTAGCGCCTGCAGTGGAACTCAAAGAAAACATTGCAAAACTGCATAATTCTAGTGCTGTAGTTTACCATGCTCAAACTGGAGGCCAATCTGAATTGGGCTAAACTGAGTATGTGAAAGTGTGACCCCTGCATAATCCAGCATAAAAAGAAAACACACACACACACACCTTTCTAATTGGCCCGTTGGTGCCCCCTGGTGGCCCCCCTGGAGCCTGTGGTGCCCCACTTTGAAACCTACTGTCCTAAACAACATCCACACATTACTGTCGTTGTCACCTCACCTGCTCCCCATCTGGCCTCGTAGCCTACCCTCTGACACAGACGACCCTCTGACACACTGGACAGACGGCCGCTTTCCAGCTGGACTCTGCCTGAACCCCTGAAAGTTATGCTAATGTGCCGTGACTGTGGCCAGCCCTAAATTCAACCATACCGTATATCAATCTAAGACTGGAGGAAACAAACAACTTCGATAAAAAGGAGATCGAGCCAAAAATTCTCAGGAGATGAAACACGAGCCAATTTTGTGTGTCAGTGTGTGTTTGCCTGTTCCCTGTGTGTCCGTGACCTTGCGCTACGCCCAAATCAGCCCCACGGTGCCTTAATTCAAGTGGACATAGTAATGTGGTAACCATGACAACTCTATGAGGTTCAAGACACAAGCAGTGTTTCAGGTTAGATGCCACGTCTCAGAAAGGCTCCTGACCACGTCCACATACCCTCTGTCATTCTGTGATATGTACTGTAGATAGAGACATGGCAGTGAATTTCAAGGACCCCCAGTTTGATATGCACCAGGCCACGGACCCCCCATTTGATCCCTTCTGCCACTGTATCTCTGGGTAAAATACTCAGTGTTCATTTAACCCTGGAGAGTGTACAAATGGAACCAAATGGACCCGTAAAGGTCCGCTTGGTTCAGCTCTTTCATCCCATTCTAACAGACCTCCAGGCCATTAAGGGGCCATGCCACTGGTCTTATCCGAAGGACAGGCTTTAATTGTCCCATACACCTGCTGGCCACTGTCCTTCTTTTTTAATGGATGTTTTTACATATAAAAAACGTATACATGGCGACCTGGCTGGGACATCATTTCCCCCCAGCCTATTTCACCTACCGGCAGTGGTGCCAGAGCTAACATTACACCAATATTGGTGGTTTATTGATTGCTCTAGATTGTGTTTGTGTGCGAGAACGGATGGTCTTGAGTCCTGTTTTGCCACACAAGTGAATGGAACACAGACTTATGGAATGGAGTACAGACGCAACAAACATATACAGACAGTATTTGGCCTTGAATCATGCCCAGGTAGCAATTACCAAAGTTCAACATTGCTTTAAATTTAGGATATTATGACTTCTGTCATTATCCACGCTTCCTTCCACTGCCGCGTTAACCATTTAGCAAACCGATGACATCCGTTTGAACCGAAGCGCCTCTCAGGATTGATCAGAGTGAGACCGATGTTATGGGAACAAAACAGTGTCTATATTTGTGTGTGTGTTGAATGCATCCTCCTCTCTGTCTCCTCTCATCCCTCACTCTGTTCCTGATTTACACAAGCCTGTCTCATCCTGTCTTTCATTTCCGTCTAAACCAGTGGTTCTCAAAGTGGATTCCAGGGACTCTGTGGGTTCCTTTCGGGGGAGTATTTAAATTGACCCATACAAGTCTGTAACTCTTGACAGCGTACAAATGGAACCAAATGAACCCTGACAGGTTCATTTGGTTCCATTTGTACACTGTCAGAGTTAAGGAGAGACCTTGAAATTTGAAAGTTTGAGAAACACTGGTCTAAACCAGTGGTTCTCAACCTGTGGGTCGGGACAGGTTCATTTGGTTCCATTTGTACACTGTCAGAGTTAAGGAGAGACCTTGAAATTTGAAAGTTTGAGAAACACTGGTCTAAACCAGTGGTTCTCAACCTGTGGGTCGGGAGCCCCAGGGGGGGGGGGTCACCAAATTATGTTGGGGGGTCCCCAGATGTTTAGCTAAATGTTAACATTGTTTCCTCACTCAACAGTAAACAACCCAACATAAAGTTTAGGTGTATAGAGGGTATCTGCTCAGTGTCAATTTTGAGGATCTCTAAAATTACAAATTAAACATTGGCCGAACTGTCCAATATTAGAGGCAGACATTTTGAAAATAGCCTATCTACATGCTCACAGCGCCTCGCGTTGTGAGCATGTAGATCTGCTATTTTCACAATAGAACCGTGTTCTACAAAATGTAATGCCTCAACTCTTAGTGCTCGTCAGGGTGGGTGGGGGTCCCCAGTTAAAAATATGACAATTTTGGGGGTCGCTGCCTGAAAAGGTTGAGAACCACTGGTCTAAACCACCAAAAAGTAAAGGCAAAGAAAATCTGTGTGAGCCGTTGTGTTTGTCTCCAGGCAAAGAGAGCTGTTTTGAGCGTATAGTCAACCGCTTTGGCACTAACATTACATATGTTGTGGTTGGCGATGGGAGAGATGAAGAGCATGCGGCCAGCCAGGTAAACCAAACAAATAAAGACATCTAATAAACTCTGAACTTTAACCCCTCCTTCCTCCCCCTTGTTTATTTTGTATTTTTTGCAGGCAAAGAGAGTTGCTTTGAGCGCATAATGCAAAGGTTTGGCAGGAAAGTAGTGTATGTTGTAATTGGGGACGGTGTGGAAGAGGAGCAGGCGGCCAAAAAGGTAATGGACCAGCGACTTCACCGCGAGCCCGCCTATTCCACACAGCGTGATGCGCTGACTGGACCCAAGCCTGCCTTTCTTTGCTGTGTGTGTGTAGTGGTTTTGAGTTGGTCGTTTACTTTCGTTTGTCTACTTGCTGTTTTATTTTATTTTTTTGTTCGTTTTTTTAATGAGATGAAAGTAGACTTTTGATCTCAACTGATAAGTGTCGGGTAATGAGATTGTGAGACTTGACCAGTGTTGTACATTTTCTACCATAAAAACAAAAAACGAAATTGTACGCTGATTAATTAATTTACAATCTCTTTTTTGAGCCATGATAGTTTTTCTTTTCATATAGTAGTAAATACAATTAAGACTTTTAATTAAGGCTAGTTTGGTAGCATAAATGAATGGGAGACAAAAGTGTACACAGTGTTGAAGTTTATAACAATCTCATGTCATGACCATGTGTAAATTAACCCTAGTGCAATACACAGTAGTGTTCTCATCCATCATTAAGCCTGAGTTATTGGCTGTGCACCACAATGCACCCAAAATAACACATCTACAGCTTGTAGATGTGTTATTTTTGGTGCACGACACCCCACCACAACTAATGATTGACTGGATTCTCCATGGATGTGCGGATATACTCCAATGTTAAAAATCTGTTCCTCATTCATCAGCTGGTGATGTTACCATTCACTATGTGTATGAGACAGGATATATATAGCCCTTTGTTATAAGCACAATATGGATCAACAATTCGTGATAAAACCACTGTAGGCTCTGTGTGGCTCTAGTGCACATTTCTTTGAACAGGGAATTATGTGTGTGAGTCTTACGTCTTCTTCGGCTTTGGGGCACAGTTCATAATGCTGGGTGCTGGGAGTGTTTAAGCATACAGTAGGAATGCATGGATTTTTGTTTTGCGGTGCTTTTTGTAAGCCAAGCAGCTACAAGCTACAGTAGTGTAGCTTGCATGACTTTGGGTGGCGGTGTGTGACAATATAAGAAAATAATAACCGCGTGCGTGTTGACTCGTATCTTGCTTTTTCATCTAAGTGTGTGTTTGTGTGTGTCTGTCTGTCTGTCTGCCCAACAGCACAACATGCCTTTCTGGAGGATATCGAGTCACTCTGACCTGCTGGCGTTACACCAAGCACTGGAGTTTGAGTACCTGTAACTGTATGGTGATAATGGACACATTGCAATGTTACCATTTAAATGGTCAGCAATGGGCGATGCAGCCCCTTCTTTTGTATACCTATTTAAGAAAGAAAAAAAAGAAAAAAACACAATACACTGCAACTTTTTGTCATTGCTTTTTTTCCCTGTTTTTTGAATATCTGGATTTACATACTCTGAATGGTCTTAAGAAGAGGAGAGAGAGAGAAGAATGGAAGAGAAAGCAGAGAACAGTGGGCGTACTCGTTATGCCCCCATGTTTGTGGACTTCTATTGCCCATGCAACAGTAGCAGCGCAGCTCTACCCGAGACCCTGTAAACCTATAGATCTCCCTTGGCCAAGGAGGATTTCGTTCTTTGACCGACCACTAGATGTTTGGTTTCCTGTGTGGGAGGCCCAGGTTTCTTCAATTAGAGCTCGGGAAGAATCGTCTCCACCCAACATGAATTTAAATCATTAAAACATTGGTTCTCAAACTTTTTTTATTTTATTTCAAGGACCCCCACAACTCTGAGTGTGTACATGTGGGGTTCCATTGAACACTCTTGAGTTACTGACCCGTAAGGGTCCATTTGGAACCCCCTCAAGGCACCCTGGACCCCACGTTGAAAACCACTGCATTAAAGGTATACTGGTTTCATACTTGGTTGCGCACAATGTCACTCACTGGAAATGGCATATCTACAAGCTCAATGTGTAGCGCAGGGGTTTTCAAACTTTTTTGACTCAGGGCACCCCTGTAAATAACTTTTTCATCCACGGCACCGCTGAATTACACTGTTAATTTTTAGATTTTACATCATATTGGAGAAATACCCGTTTCCATCAGAACTGACTGAAAATAACCTTATACTTGACGTTTAACCACTTGAACGCCATGCCTATTCTGGGGGGGGAAGGTTCACCAAAAATAGCCGATCTACAAGCTCACAACGCGTCACGTTGTGACGCGTTGTGAGCTTGTAGATCTGCTATTTTTGGTGAAGAGAGTTGTCGTAGATAGAAAAATAACTCAAGTACAGTTCAAATCAGGTATGTTTTACTAAGCATAGTGAAATGATATTGATGTAGTGATATTGATGAATTCCAAATATTATCAAAGAATCTCGTGGCACCCCTGGACGGGCATCACGGCACCCCAGGGTGCCCCGTCACCCACTTTGAAAACCCCTGGTGTAGCGACAAGTGAGCTTGTATATCTGCCATTTGTGGTGCACGACACTGTTTGCGCACATACGTATCACAGGGCTTTAATGTGTGCAGGGACGAGAGCTGTGTGTGAACAACATTTCTTTGACAACTGTTAATATTCCGTGGATCATTCTGAACACAAAACATAATGTAGCCGAAACTCATGTAAATTATTTACAGTAAACTTAAGGGGGGGGGAAGTGGATTTTTGTGAATGAAGATTTTAACTTTTTTTTTTTTTTGGTCTCTGGATTTTTTTTAAGCTTTTTTTTTTTTTTTGGACAAGGAGAATGTGCGTCATGTGTTGTGCCTTATAAACGTGTTTGTGTGTTTGTCCATTTTCTTTATTCAGAAAGGTGTATGTATGTAGATATAAAGGAGAAAACTAAACCTGTCGACCCATGCATTTTCTGTTACATTGCAATATTAATAAATTAATACCACTATTTAGACATTGATAAGAGTAACACTTGTACACAAAACACACTTACATTACACTTTCAAGGATAATTGAACACCATTTTTAGAAGTTTATATGAAAAAGCCAGGTTACAATTACCAGCAAGTCAGACTGAAACCTTGGGGGCATAGCAGTGTGTGGTTTACTGGTGCAAAGAAAATACACACATAGGTTATAGCTAAATTATTTTAAGCCTAGAATCAAGCCATCTAGGTCCTTATGGTGAAAGGTTTTCTGCGAACTCGGATTAGGTGAATCGTGAAAAATAATTGAAAACATCTAAACAAGGGGTATTTTTTAAATTGAATATATCTTAGAATTATATTCAAATATTTGTTTTCACAGAATCAAAAGGTTTTATGGTCATGATTCACCAGGATCCTGGATAGCTTGATGCTAGGATTAAAATAATTTATATAAATTGGGCCCCTCCCTTACTTCACAATGATTTTAGAGAAGGCCTTGTCATTTATGTACTAAATGTACCAAAACATTTGATTTCTTGGACCACCATAACTGAGTGTACAAATGGAACCATAAGGGTCCATTTGTACACTCTTGAGTTAGATCCATAAGGGGCCATTTGGAACTCTTGACCACTGGTGCAGCAGTCTTTCTCCTGAGCCAACATGCACAACATGAGCACCCCGACTCTGTTTGACCAGAATGGAACAGCCTTCATTAGCATCATTGGTAACACCTGCAAGGAAGGGGCCCATTTTCTTGCCTATATTGCTGCTGTGCATAAATAATGCAGTGTACCACAGACCAGGAGTCAAAAGGCTCAATTTACTTTGGTGTACATGTTACATCTCAAAATACTAATTGCCATTACGTTTCAACCTAGTTTGATCTCACCTCTAGTTAAAAACACCAAGTCCAGTAATAGGTTTATCTGGACATTGGCCAGCTCAGCTTGAGAATTACCAACCGTATGAAAAAATTCCTGTTCAGTCTCCAAATGAGAACGCAGTACTACACAGAAATAGAACGAGTGCATTTTAGGAAAAGACCTGATGTTGACGAGGTTCAACCTAAAAGATAATTAACATCTTGGTAAAATGACCAACTCCAGTCCTCTCAGACCAGGTGTGATTACTCACTACTTCGGACGACTTCGCCACTTTTCAACCTATCTTCATATAATTGGTCCTCCCTAATATTCATAAAATAGCACAAATTTGTTCTGCTCTGTCTGTGTCTCATAGGAGAGCATTGGGCAGTAGAAACCCATCATCCAGTGACATCGTTTGACAATTCTTGTAAAAACAATATTTCTGAAAAGATATTTACTTATCACAAGAACAATGGCTTCCATTATAACATGGCAACTTCTCAGGAATAGAAAGCCTGCATTTATATTAGCTTGGATTCCCCATCGATGTCGTCACTGGATTTGATGGGTTTCTGACCTGCCCACAGCCCTCCGATGAGGGACAGAGTAGATACAAAAAAGTGCCATTTAATCATGAACATTAGTGAGGACCAATTATATGTAGATGGGTTGAAAAGTGGGGAAATTGTCCTTTAAGTATAGTTCCATCTTTAATCCTGCCTGACAGTTATTAAAAATACATTTAAGCAGCACCATATTGGAGTAGACCTGCAGCACCAAATACTTTCAGCATCAGTAATTATGACGATGAATAAACACCACGAGACAGTAGCTTTACTCCCACATCTTTATTGACACCTCATTTCTTGGCTTTGAAGTATTCTTCAATCACGTCCTTGGCTTGAGACTCCTTGCCATAATCCTAGAGAGAAAACAAGTCATAATTAGACGGTGAATAAAATGACTAACTTGTTTAACACTCCCAAAAACAAATTATCACAAGATTAGACCCAAACCACTGGTAGATGACCGACTCATACTTCATTCTAGAAATGTCATAATGGTCAGCATCAACATAACCCTCATCAGATCAGGCCCAATTCTGTCCTATGGACATCCCAAAAATGTTATGAAATTACACGGCCGATTGGTTATTACTGAAAAGAACATAATATAATACATTTATATAGCACTTCTCTAGACATGAGTCAAAACTTAAGTGCTGCACAAACATAGGACAGAATGCACAAAAAGATTGCACAAAAACTATTTCTTCACAAAGACTAAAGTGAAAATAAAATGGTTCTATAGAGGAATGAGGCTGCAGGTATAATCTGTATCTCAGACACATGGGGTAACGGATGGCAGGTATCCTCATGGTACTCAGTAGAGGGAGCCAATTATCATCACCGATACAGAAACAGCTTTTACTTATCAGCTGTGACCAGAACAAGATCTTTGCTCAGAAAACATGAGCAGTACAAGTGTGCAACATGAAATAAAGTAACTGATCAGAACATTTGTTTCACTACAACATCCAGTTAATCCATTATTAATCCATGGTTATTCATTTCACCCCATATAAGGCCTATGTCAGATAATGTCACCATAACATCAGTCCTGTACAATAAACCTTGGGATCTCAAACATGATTATCAGCCCTTCTCATCTCCTCACAATCCCAGTCCACAAAATGTGTACGAAGACCAACACTACAATCACATATCGTTGTTGTCGAGTGGAAACCTTGTGTATCTCTAAGTTTCAAATTTGTATGTTCTTTCGCAGAGTAAAGCCTTGCTTCATCGTACAAGGCCGTTGCACAAAAGTAGTGAAAACAGACGATCTACAAGCACACAACGCCTTGAGGCGTTGTGCGCTTGTAGATCGGCTGTTTTCACAAGTTTAAATCATTTTTAAAATGAAAAATGCAAAACGAACGGTTTTGGACATAAAAGGTTTTCACCCGACAACGACGCTATGTTCAGTCCACAACTAAGAGAGCATCCTCTTACCTTGATCACGACACAGCTGCAGCCAACCACCTTGCGGGGTTTGCCCTCACGGTCGATCTTGCACAGACCAACCCACTCGCCGAGCTTCTTGTTGTCGTCAACCTGAACAGAGACCACCGAAAGTCAAATAAATGCTTCCGGTCTGACATTCTCAGGACATTTACTCTGTAGCCAGGTTAACTGAGAGGCTCCAAGTATTATCTGTATCTCAGACACATGGGGTAACGGATGGCAGGTATCCTCATGGTACTCAGTAGAGGGAGCCAAATTATCATCACAGATACAGAAACTTTTTCAGTTGTGACCAGAACAAGAAAAGAGCCCTTCAGCCCCTTCCTATGGGAAAGCCCCCTGTACCCGCAGACGGATACTGGTCCAGTGCTGTACATGTATTCTTTGGAAAATGGTGTGCAAAATGAGTGGATATGCAGGTTTTGTATCATGTGTAGAAATATTGGGCCTTACAGTAAATTAAGGAGGAAGATTATATGTAACTTGGCCTGTCCTTTGCATAAGTACATATACAATCTAAAGATAAAAATGAGTCACCAAACATTTTTCACTTGGCCGTATTATCACATTTCATCAAAAATATCTTTCATTAACAGGGTCAATGCACACATCTGTCACAGCTAATACAGTCCAAGGTTGTTGTGACAGCATGCCCATCAAATCAAGTAGTCAAGGAGTCGGACCAGGCAGCTGCACCATAAACAATACTGTATGTACTGGAACCCTGAATTATAGGTCAAGTAAATGGGCTCAGTCTCTCCCCAAAGCTGCTTTACCAATACAAGTGTCAAACAAAGATGTGCACCCACCAGATGTTGGCTCTTATAAAGCCATATTACGTTATAATGCATTTTAAGTGATTTCTGGACAGCTCTTTAGACATGTTTATTACCTTGATCAGGTTGATCTGATGCTCGGCACAGAGGGCCTCCACCAGCTTGACGTACATGGGCTCGTCACAGTTGGCTGCAAGGACGCAGAGGTGGGCCTGGCGCCTTAAAACAAAAGACAGGAAGCAGCTACATTAATCGAGGATCAAGCTCGGGTCATTGACGGTCGGTTCATTAACAGTTTGACACATCTCAGACATAAATTGGGTAACAAAGGCAATTATCCTCATTGAATTTCGGTAGAGGGAGCCCTAAATATCATCAGTGATGCGTCAACCATTGTCACAACCTTAATCTATTAAGACCGGGAAAGTATCCGTCTCATTTTAGGTCACTTTGTGCTGTGCTGTGAGCTTTTTCATATCGATGGCCAAAATGCAAATGCAAAACCTGAAAAATCCACTTTGTTGGGAAAATGAAACAGAAAAGTGTGTGTTCAACACAAGAACCTCCCATCTACTATTTCTAGGTAAAAACCTCCTATCTGCAGTCGCAACATGCAGAGGGTGACCATGTGCATCATAGCCTGTTCTAATTTCAAGTGAAATCCAAAAATCATTAAATTTGCAGATAGGAGGTTTTTCATTTTGGCCATCGATTTGCTATTTTTAAGTGTGAGAACTACCGATTTAGAAATCATTTGTAGAGTCGGCCTCAGGTCTTAATGGGTTAAATAAAACAACAACAACAAATGTAGAGGTAATGATGTTAAGGTTTGTTCTATACTTGTCCAGAGCCTTGGCTGCCTCACGGATGCCGCGAGCCAGACCATCATGGATGAGTGCGGTCTTCAGCACTTCAGGGAGTGCGGTGTTGACATCCATCACACCTCCAGCAGCGATGCTACTACTACAGAGGACACAAACAATCATTAAACTTCTGGTAGCAAACACGATGTGGGACAAACAATCAAGTTATATTCTAAGCCAGTGGTTCGTTAAGTGGGGTCTATTGTTTATTTCACATCCCATTAGTCCATTCTTCCTGGGTGCAATTAAAACATTTTAACTCATGGACAGTTAGTTTGACGCATCTCAGACAGAAATTGGGTAACAAAGGCATTTGTCCTCACTGAATTTCAGTAGAGGGAGCCTAAATATCATCAGTGATAAGTCAACTACTGTCACAAGTTCACAACCTTGGTTACCCAGCAAAAAATTGCATCAAAACATCTGCCATTCTAAGATAACTAATAATCTTTATTATTTTTAAAACATTTGAACACCACAAATCTAATATGTGGGGACCCTGGCACAATATGTCAGACGGCACAATATCATGTCAGATGGGGGTCCTCTGCATGAAAATGTTTGAAAAAACACTGCTTCAAGTTAGATTCTAAACCTCCAGTAGCAGTGCTGGAGTGGTAGTTACATCAAAAGTAAGGGCAAATTGATGTTGCTGCAGAGAACTCGCTTGTGTTGCCCATGTTAGAGAGCTGGGTGCATGATCAACAAACATAACAGGAAAGCACAAAACTATGATAGTTGTGAAGTTATCCAATTGACCTATTGAAACAGCGTTTCTGGAAAGTCCAGGGGTCCTTGAGTTCCAGGGGGTCCCCAGCTAAATGATAGTTAGGAACCAAATGGACCTTTATGAGTCTAACTCAGAGTGTGTACAAATGGGTCCATTTTCGTTACATTTAGTTAAATTGACATGATTTTACAATATAAATTGGGTCTCCAGTCTCAGAGATAGAAAAACAATATTAAATGGGGTCCCTGAATTTCAAATGGTTGGGCATCACTGCTAGCTAGAACCCCTTATGGGGGTCCCTGGCATCTTTTCAAATGGGGGTCCGCTACTCCGCGGGCTAATAAGTGTCAATTGAGGGGTCCTCAACATGAAAAGGGTTGAAACATTGTGAACCGCATGTTGTTTGGCTTTCTAACTTTAGTAGTAGTAAAATAGTGCGCAAACGACGGTCATGCTCACCCTTCCTCGGCCATTGTAGATTAATGACGGATGGACGTAAGATTCTGCTGCAATAAAGATCACACACGAAAGGGCAGTTAATATACATTGTAAAAAGACTACCGTGGCCAAGTTTTAATAAAGGATGTTGTAGAAATCAACTAGATTGCGTGAGAGAGTAAAGAAACACACCTAATCCTCCTCAGACAGCGGATAAAAGAGGACGTCATCAGCCGGCGACATTCCTATGAGCAGACCCAGAGTGCCCGATGGCGTCCATTATTCTGCCTGTCCATAAATACCGGTATACTTCAATGGTAATAAATGCAGCCCTGGCCTGGGGAAATAAAATAATAAACTCCAGGCTACGTTTCACATATTTAACTATCAGAAAGTATTCAGCTCAGATGTAACATACAAAATGTTTGTATATTTTATATGGAATTTGTGAGAAGAAATGCTGTCACTTGTCAGTAGTTTATAGAATAAAACAAAACTAATTGTGTGTGTGTGTGTGTGTGTGTGTGTGTGTGTGTGTGTGTGTGCGTGCGTGCGTGCGTGTGTGAGATGCGTGCGTGCGTGTGCGCGCGTGCGTGCGTGCATGCGCGCAGTGGTGTAACGGTGGGACTACACCAAGCCGTTTCGCGCGCGTCAGTGCGTATGCGTGCGTATGCGGGGCGCGCGCGCGTATGTGCGTTTTGGATAGATCCAATGTATGTCAGTTCAGCAGGCTACACCAGGCGTACGGATAGCGCGAACCACGGATACGCATTCCCTAAAAATAGGATCGGTTCTATTTTTTAAGCACGCCTATGCGTTTTGTACACAGACTATCTGGTCTTCCTCACATATACTCCCTCCTTGGTGTAGCCTGGAGCGTTTACGCATACGCGAGCCTCTTCACGGACAGTATGCGCGTATGTGCACATTTTTTGGTGTAGTCCCACCGTAAAGTAACTAAGATAGCTAGTAGACTAGTAGTAGGCCTACAACTATAAAATTATAAAACATTTGTTACGATCTCTGATTAATTCTGTGTTTAATATTGTGGCGCATTTTAATACGTTGTGCTACTTTATTTGCATTACAATGCATTACTTACAACTGAACAGCATCATTTACACATTCACACTTATTGTCAACCTTTTGGGTTTCAACAGTGGTGGAAAAAGTAACCTACTACTCACTTATTTTGTATCTTAAGTAAAATGTATAATATTGTAAGACCCCAAAAAAGAGGTGGACGTAACTTGCCCCTATCATTGAGCTAGCTCTGTTAGCATTGCCTGTTGCCTGCCTGGTTTGACGAGATGGGGATCGGGGTTCGATTCCCCCTCGGGTCGCGTATGGTGCTGTGCCTGCCAACGATGCGACAAACGCGATAGACCGGTGTGGGTCAAATATCTGCGCGGTCTGCCTTTTCTGCTCGCTTCCGGCGCTCTGCTGAAAAACAGCAGACCTACAAGCTCAAAACGCATAGCAAGCGCAACGCTTTGTGGGCTTGTAGATCGGCTGTTTTCGCCACCCAACACAGCCACCGGTGCCCAGTAGTTTTTAGAATACTACAGCTACATGGATTATTAATTCTTATTGAACACAGGAAAATAACACGTTTCTTTAAGAATATTTATAATTAGAAGAAACTATTTACTATATTAATAATATAGTAAAAGTGTATTTTAATATAGTAATAATAATAATATAGTAAATAGTTTCTATATTAATAATATAGTGAATAGTTTCTTTTAATAATAAATATCAGCGGTGAGAGACACCCCGTGACCCCGGTGGTCAGCGGCGAGACCTCCGCCGCTGACCACGGAGCCGCTGAGGCGAGGTGACCATCGGGTCTCCCGGTGGAGGGTCGACGGACTAGCCGTGAGTCAGCAGCGCTGCGGGGGTCTCTCGCCGCCGACCACGAACGGGAGCGGCCCCGGTGGTCAGCGGCGAGACCCCCGCCGCTGACCACAGAGCCACTGACCCCCGCACCACTCACGGACCTCCGCTGGAGGTCCGTGAGAGGTGCGGGGGTCAGCGGCTCCGTGGTCGGCAGCGAGAGGTGACCATCGGGTCTCCCGGTGGAGGGTCGACGCATCCCCGCACGGTAGCCGTGAGTCAGCCGCCCTGCGGGGGTCTCTCGCCGCGGGAGCGGCCCCGGTGGTCAGCGGCGAGACCCCCGCTGCTGACCACAGAGCCACTGACCCCCGCACCTCCGCTGGAGGTCCGTGAGAGGTGCGGGGGTCGGCGGCGAGAGACCCCCGCAGGGCGGCTACTCACGGCCACCGGGAGACCACCACTCACGGTCAGTCACGGACCTCGCCCCGTGGTCTGCGGTGAGAAACCCCCGCAGGACGGCTGACTCACACTGAGGTTTCTCGCAGACCACCGGTCCTCAGGGGGGTACCTCAGTACTGTTATTTATTATTAAAAGTTACTTGGAATTTTCCGCAATAAGAATTAATGCTGTTATTTATTATTAAAGGCAATAAGAATGAATGCAGTAGCCTACTGTTAATTATTATTAAAAGTTACTTTGGGGGATGTTGTTAGTCCTTGTTCAATAAAGGTTTGAAGAGGAAAAGCCAATCACAACATCATATTGTGTGCCGTAAGTTGCAACCGCCGGATGTAGAGTAGATATGGCAGACGTGCACATCTTGTCCTGACACCGGCGGTAACTTGCTCCGCCAAGGGAGCTAGCTCTCTTAAAGCCTTGCCGCATCCACCTATTTTTAAATTAGTCTACCAAAATGCATATAGCCTATATTGTCTATGTTTTGTAATAATAATCAAAACCTACAGTAACTAGTGATTAAAGTTTTAAAATAATTGTAGTCGAGTAAAAAGTACAATATTTGGATCTGAGATGTATAGTGGAGAAGTAAAAATATTGGAAAATTGAAATAGGTCAAGTAAAGTAAAAAATACCAACTGTACAAATACAGTAGGCTACTTAAGTAAATGTACTTGGTACAAGGTCAACGAAAAGGAGACCCTAGAAAGCAGAACCTTATTTCCACAGGAACCACACTTTAAGTATCTCATATAACATTGAAAGACAGACGGATAGAACATAGGATAATATCAATTTAAAAAGCAGAAAAAGCATAACATCAAATACAAAGGCAGAAAAAAGGGTGGGGGGAGCATGGGGGCTTAATCTATCAATTAAGTCACCTGAAGCAGCCACCTGAAGGTGACTTTTCATACAGATTTTGAAGGAGGCTATAGGGATTTGCTCTCCTTTAAGGCTTGTGGAAGGGCGTTCCACATGTTGGTGGTATAGCAGGAGAACGAGTCAGAGCCTTGTTTAGTGTTAAATCTACGTTGATGATGATTAGTGGAGCTGCCTCTGGTGTTGTGATCGTGAACATCCTTGACCTTTAGGAAGCAGTTTGTCAGGTACATGGGTATCTTGGAGGTGTAGTGTATCTTGTACACCGGGCCCATTGCAAGATGCTGTACTCTGTCAGCTACTTTGAGCCACCCCACGCTTTCGGGGTGATGATCGGTAAGGTGGGCCCGAGGAGGAAGACCAAGCACGACCCTAATTATTCGTTTTTAATTTGTTTGTTCTGGGCTGTTTGTAGCTTTAACTTTAAGGCAGCTGGGGCATCGCGATACCAGACAAGGACTCCGTAATCAATGAGGGGCCCAATAAGAGCACCTCCTAGTGTCTTTTGAGATTTAATATTGATCAGCCGAGCAACCCTTTGCGAGAAACGAATTTGTTGGTTGACTTTATTGATTACCTTGGTAGTCATTTTTTCACTGGATAGGTTAGCCTCCAGGATGCAACGCAGGTAGCAGATGTGTTTTTTTCTTACTATCACAGTGTCACCTACTTTAATTGTGAAGTTCTCAACTTTGCTAAGTTTCTGACTAGATCCGAAGAGGATATACATTCAGTTTTACCTAGGTGAATTGAGAGTCTGTTGTCATTGAGCCAGGTGCAGATCATGTTTACTTCACAGTTAAGGGCCTTTTCAACCTGCAATATGTCTTTGCCTGAGACTAGGAGAGCCGAGTCATCCGCGAACAGAAACAGATTGCAGTCACAAGCAGATGACATGTCGTTTACGTATATATTAAGAACAACAGTGGTCCTAGTATACTCCCTTGAGGGACTCTTTACACCACTTTACACCACTGAATATTGTAAAGACCCGCCAAAAGAGATGGTCGTAAGTTACTTGCCCCTAGCTCTGTTAGCATTGACTGTTGCCTGCCTGGTCTGACGCATAGGAGGCCGTGGTTCGACTCCCGCTCGGGTCGCGTAATGCTTGTGGGCTTGACACGTGACCGGTGCTAACTTGCTCTCGGGAGCTATCTCTCTTTCCTAATGGGGGTTTACGAAACGTTACAATACAAAGTTTTCAATGTATATTAAAAAAATATATATATTGAAATAGCAGAGACATTGTGAGCTTGTAGATCAGTTATTTTCAAATGGCCAAAATGCATTTATAGGGCTGAAGCGGAAGTGGGTAGTCTAATGCTTTGTAATGATAATCAAAACCTACAAAGTAACTAGTAACTAAAGTTTTCAAATAATTCTAGTGGAGTAAAAAGTACAATATTTGGATCCAAGATGTAGTGGAGTAGAAATAAAAGTATTGAAAATAGGTCAAGTAAAGTACAAATACCTCAAAACTGTACTTAAGTACAGTACTTAGAGTAAATGTACTTAGTTACTTTACACCACTGAATATTGTAAGACCCCACAAAAGACCCAGCCATAACCTGCTCCTCTCAGTGAGCTAGCTCTGTTAGCGTTGCCTGTTGCTTGCCTGGTCTGACGAGTTGGGGGCTGAGGTTCGACTCCCATTTGGGTCGCGTGATATTGGCAGTGGGATGCGATAGACCGACGGTAACTTGCTCCGCTAAGGGAGCTAGCTCTCTTGGCCTTTTCTGATGGGGGTTCGGTCGATTTGCAAAACGTAACAATATCAAGTTTTCTATGTATTAAAATTAAAAATTAATAATTGCAGAGGTATTGTGAGCCTGTAGATCAGCATTTTTTTCAAATGGCTGAAACGCATATAGGGCTGAAGTCTAATGTTTTCTAACAATAATAGGCCTAATCAAAACCTACAAAGCTAGTAACTATAAAGTTTTCAAATAATTACAGAGGAGTAAAAAGTACAATATTTGGATCAGAGATGTAGTGCAGTAGAAGTCAAAAATATTGGAAATAGGTCAAGTAAAGTACAACAAATACCTCAAAACTATACTTAAGTACCCAAAACCATACTTAAGTACAGTACACCAGTAAGACTCCCTAATCGGGAGATAATCTCCACAAATAGGCCAAAAGTTTGTTTTACCAATTATCAAGACATACGGGCAGTTGACAGTTTGCCATGGTTACTCATTGAAGTTGAATCTCCATATATGGAGATAACCTACGCATCACACTAAGTCTGACCTCACCAGCCCATATTTGGGCATGAGCAACTTATGTCTCCATATATGGAGATATGATGACATCACACAGTCCTCAGCCGATGATGTGGCGTGATGTCATACAATACACAAACGAGCCCTACAGTATAAAGGGGCAATTCTTGCCAGGAAAGAAGCATTTCTTCGACTCAGACCTTATCGCCAGGGTTGGCTTATAGCAGCTGTCGGTAGATAATGCCGGTCTTATATAAGGGTCATTTGTGTACGGTGTGATTTGCCATGGTTACTCATTGAAGTTGAATCTCCATATATGGAGATAACCTACGCATCACACGAAGTCTGACCTCACCAGCCCATATTTGGGCATGAGCAACTTATGTCTCCATATATGGAGATATGATGACATCACACAGTCCTCAGCCGATGATGTGGCGTGATGTCATACAATACACAAACGAGCCCAGATATGAGCAGGGCAAAGGTGTGACGTGTGACGTGTGACGTGACGGACGGCCGGTGGAGGTTTTGATACTAAACTGCGACCTTACGGTCGCAATAAGTAAATGAACAGTTACTTTACACCACTGAATACCTAAAATACCTCAAAATTGTACTTAAGTACAGTACTTAAAGTAAATGTACTTAGTTACTTTACACCACTGAATATTGTAACACCCCACAAAAGACCCAGCTGTAACTTGCTCCTCTCAGTGAGCTAGCTCTGTTAGTGTTGCCTGTTGCTTGCCTGGTCTGACGAGTCAGGGGCCGGGGTTTGACTCCCGCTCGGGTCGCATTAAAATCTTCCATGGTGCTCTGCCTAACGCTATAGACCGGTGGTAACTTGCTCCGCTAAGGGAGCTAGCTCTCTTGGCCTTTTCTGATGGGGGTTTGTTTGATTCGCGAAATGTAACAATATCAAGTTTTCAAAATATATTAAAATTAAAAATTGGTATTGTGAGCCTGTAGATCAGCATTTTTTCCAAATGGCTGAAACGCATATAGGGCTGAAGTCTAATGTTTTCTAATAATAATAGGCCTAATCAAAACCTACAAAGCTAGTAACTAAAGTTTTCAAATAATTACAGAGGAGTAAAAAGTACAATATTTGGATCAGAGATGTAGTGCAGTAGAAGTCAAAAATATTGGAAATAGGTCAAGTAAAGTACAAATACCTCAAAACTATACTTAAGTACAGTACATAAGTAAATGAACATACCCCACAAAAGACCCAGGTGTAACTTGCTCCTCTCAGCAAGCTAGCTCTGTTAGCGTTGCCTGTTGCTTGCCTGGTCTGAAGAGTCGGGGGCCGGAGTTCGGCCCCCACTCGGGTTGCGTAATACTTGGCCGTGGGGTTCCATTGATAACGCGATAGACCGGTGGTAACTTGCTCCACTAAGGGAGCTAGCTCTCTTAAAGCGTTGCCGAATTGTAGATCACCTATTTTTAATTGACCGAAATGCATAGTCTATGTTTTGTAATAATAATCAAAACCTACAAAGTAACTAGTGAGGGTGCCCTCACACTAAAGTACCTATGAGAGGGAATCCGCGTTCCGCCAATGCATTTCAATGAGAGTGAAGCGGTTTCATGCCAGCAGAGGATTTCTGCAAAAAACGCTCCCTTCTCATTGAAATGCATTGGTGGAACGCAGATTCCACTCTCATAGGTATTTTGGTGTGAGGGCACCCTGACTAAAGTTTTCAAATAATTCTAGTGGAGTAAAAAGTACAATATTTGGATCCAAGATGTTGTGGAGTAGAAATAAAAGTATTGGAAATAGGTCAAGTAAAGTACAAATACCTCAAAACTATACTTAAAGGGATATTTCACTTTAAAAAAAAACTTTTGGAAATTTTATCATCTAACCAGGCTTTTATGAATACCCTGAACAGTTTTTAATTAGCTTGATTGAATATTTAGATATTTGATGTAAATGTTACCAGGCCCTCCAGGCCCAGGGCCTCTCCCCACACACACCCATTGTAACTTCAAACTTCATTTTAACCAAGAGAGATTCATTAAAAACACACATTATTTTTTCTGGTGACTCATACTACCCTCCTAATACGTGAGCAGGCTGTGTTTTTTCGATAACTTTTTTCATTTATTTGTAATAATTTTTTTTTTGTATTTCATTTTTTCCATTTTCCCAAATAATTATTAAAAATAAATGAAAAACGTTATGGAAAAAACACGGCCTGCTCACCTAATAGGAGGGTAGTATGAGTCACCAGAAAAAATAATGGGTGTTTTTAATGAATCTATCATGGTTAAAATGGAGTTTGAAGTTACAATGGGTGTGTATGTGGAGAGAGGCCCTACCACTGCTCCCTTGAAAGTGGAATATCCCTTTAAGTACACTACTTAGAGTGAATGTACTGTACTTTACACCACTGAATATTGTAACGACCCCACAAAAGACCCAGCAGTAACTTGCACCTCTCAGTGAGCTAGCTCTGTTAGTGTTTCCTGTTGCTTGCCTGGTCTGACGAGTTGGGGGCCAAGGTTCGACTCCCGCTCGGGTCGCATGAATCATGATGTTGGCAGACTTGGCTTGGAGGATATGCGATAGACCGACAGTAACTTGCTCCGCTAAGGGAGCTAGCTCTCTTGGCCTTTTCTGATGGGGGTTCGGTCGATTTTACAATATCAAGTTTTCAAAATATATTAAAATAAAATATTGCAGAGGTATTGTGAGCCTGTAGATCAGCATTTTTTTTCAAATGGCTGAAACACATATAGGGCTGAAGTCTAATGTTTTCTAATAATAATAGGCCTAATCAAAACCTACAAAGCTAGTAACTAAAGTTTTCAAATAATTGCGTAAAAAGTACAATATTTGGTGTGCACCAAATATAGTGCACCGGAGACTCGGTTGACGGACGGAATTTAGACGGCACCCGGGAGCAGGTTGGGTTAGCGCCCCAGCCTGTGTCTTCCTTGAGGAAGAAGCCCAACAAATCCACGGTGAGGCCTTTAGGAGGGCCATTCAACTGCAGCAGCTGAATGGAATGTTTGGATTGGGGTCTGGTGCAACGCACAGGTTCTGAACCTGGTGAGAGCAGGAGAAGACCTGGTGAGACGTAGGAGGAGCCCGGCCAGGAGTCAACCCATAGAGCCTAGTTCTTCCACGCGCCAGAATAGTACCCCCAATCCCGACAGAGTAGTTCCGGTGCAGCACATTGAGTGACCCTGTCTTTCCCTAATAGGACTGATCGTGGATAGCTACTGGGACGTAAGTCGGGACTTGATCAACCCCGGCTGGGTCACCTGGGCGAGGGTGTATGATGTTACGAGACCCGAAACACCCGTCGACCCCAGGCTACATCACTGATGATACGTCCCAGGTGCATCCTTGTGATGTTTTTTCATTATTAGTTCTATTTATAGTGGCTCATAGGAATAGACTATGTGACAACCAGGAATAGTTTGGTGACCACCGGAGACTCGGTTGACGGCCGGAATTTAGACGGCACCCGGGAGCAGGTTGGGTTAGCGCCCCAGCCTGTGTCTTCCGTGAGGAAGAAGCCCAACAAATCCACGGTAAGGCCTTTAGGAGGGCCATTCAACTGCAGCAGCTGAATGGAATGTTTGGATTGGGGTCTGGTGCAACGCACAGGTTCTGAACCTGGTGAGAGCAGGAGAGGACCTGGTGAGACGTAGGAGGAGCCCGGCCAGGAGTCAACCCATAGAGCCTAGTTCTTCCACGCGCCAGAATAGTACCCCCAATCCCGGAAGAGTAGTTCCGGTGCAGCACATTGAGTGACCCTGTCTTTCCCTAATAGGACTGACCGTGGATAGCTACTGGGACGTAAGTCGGGACTTGATCAACCCCGGCTGGGTCACCTGGGCGAGGGTGTATGATGTTGCGAGACCCGAAACACCCGTCGACCCCAGGCTACATCACTGATGATACGTCCCAGTTGCATCCTTGTGATGTTTTTTCATTATCAGTAGAAGCAAAAATATTGGAAATAGGTCAAGTAAAGTACAAATACCTCAAAACTATATTTAAGTAGTACTTAAGTAAATGAACAGTTACTTTAGGCCACTGAATAGTGTAATGACCCCACAAAAGACCCAGCTGTAACTTGCTCCTCTCAGTGAGCTAGCTTTGTTAGCGTTGCCTGTTGCTTGCCTGGTCTGACGAGTTGGGGGCCGGGGTATGACTCCTGCTCGGGTCGTACCGAATTATGCGATAGACCGGTGGTAACTTGCTCCACTCTTAAAGCGCTACCACATTGTAGATCACCTATTTTTAATTGACCGAAATGTATAGTCTATGTTTTGTAATAATAATCAAAACCTACAAAGTAACTAGTAACTAAAGTTTTCAAATAATTCTAGTGGAGTAAAAAGTACAATATTTGGATCCAAGATGTTGTGGAGTAGAAATAAAAGTATTGGAAATAGGCCAAGTAAAGTACAAATACCTCGAAACTGTACTTAAGTACAGTACTTAAAGTAAATGTACTTAGTTACTTTACACCACTGAATATTGTAAGACCCCACAAAAGACCCAGCCATAACTTGCTCTTCTCAGTGAGTTAGCTCTGATAGTGTTGCATGTTGCTTGCCTGGTCTGACGAGTTGGGGGCAGGGGTTTGATTCCCGCTCGGGACGCATGATGTTGGCAGACTTGACACTTGGATGCATATATGCGATAGACCGACAGTAACTTACTCCGCTAAGGGAGCTAGCTCTCTTGGCCGCCTTTTCTGATGAGGGTTCGGTCGATTCATGAAAAATTATAATATCAAGTTTTCAAAATATATTCAAATTAAACAAATAAAATTGCAGAGGTATTGTGAGCCTGTAGATCAGCAATTTCTTCAAATGGCTGAAACGCATATAGGGCTGAAGTCTAATGTTTTCTAATAATAATAGGCCTAATCAAAACCTACAAAGCTAAAGTTTTCAAATAATTACAGTGGAGTAAAAAGTATATTTGGATCCGAGATGTAGTGCAGAAGAAGTAAAAATATAGGAATTAGGTCAAGTAAAGTACAAATACCTCAAAACTATACTTAAGTACAGTACTTAAGTAAATGAACAGTTACTTTACACCACTGAATATTGTAACGACCCCACAAAAGACCCAGCCATAACTTGCATCTCTCAGTGAGCTAGCTCTGTTAGTGTTGCCTGTTGCTTGCCTGGTCTGACGAGTTGGGGGCCGGGGTTCGACTCCCGCTCGGGTCGCGTGTAACACGGCCATGGTGCTCCGCCAGTCCACCTGATGCGATAGACCGGTGGTAACTTGCTCCACTAAGGGAGCTAGCTCTCTTAAAGCGTTGCCGAATTGTAGATCACCTATTTTTAATTGACCGAAATGCATAGTCTATGTTTTGTAATAATAATCAAAACCAACAAAGTAACTAGTGACTAAAGTTTTCAAATAATTGTAGTGGAGTAAAAGTAGAGTATTTGGATCTGAGATGTTGTGGAGTAGAAATAAAAGTATTGGAAATAGGTCAAGTAAAGTATAAATACCTCAAAACTGTACTTAAGTACAGTACTTAAAGTAAATGTACTTAATAGTTACTTTACACCACTGAATATTGTAAGACCCCACAAAACACCCAGCCATAACTTGCTCCTCTCAATGAGCTAGCTCTGTTAGTGTTGCCTGTTGCTTGCCTGGTCTGACGAGTCGGGGGCCGGGGTTCGACTCCCGCTCGGGTTGCGTCCAAATTGCATAATGGTGGTCCTAACGCAATAGACTGGTGGTAACTTGCTCCGCTAAGGGAGCTAGCTCTCTTGGCCTTTTCTGATGGGGGTTCGGTCGATTTGCAAAACGTAAGTTTTCAAAATATATTAAAATTTAAAATTTAAAATTGCAGAGGTGTTGTGAGCCTGTAGATCAGCATTTTTTTTTCAATTGGCTGAAACGCATATAGGGCTGAAGTCTAATGTTTTCTAACAATAATAGGCCTAATCAAAACCTACAAAGCTAGTAACTAAAGTTTTCAAATAATTACAGAGGAGTAAAAAGTACAATATTTGGATCAGAGATTTAGTGCAGTAGAAGTAAAAATATTGTAAATAGGTCAAGTAAAGTACAAATACCTCAAAACTATACTTAAGTAGCACTTAAGTAAATGAACAGTTACTTTAGGCCACTGAATATTGTAATGACCCCACAAAAGAGCCAGATGTAACTTGCTCCTCTCAGTGAGCTAGCTCTGTTAGCATTGCCTGTTGCTTGCCTGGTCTGACGAGTTGGGGGCCGGGGTTTGACTTCCGCTCGGGTCGTGCCAAACTATGCGATGGACCGGTGGTAACTTGCTCCGTTAAAGGAGATAGCTCTCTTAAAGCGCTGCCACATTGTAGATCACCTATTTTTAATTGACCGAAAATTTACCGAAATGCATAGTCTATGTTTTGTAATAATCAAAACCAACAAAGTAACCCGTATCTAAGATTCATTGGACCTATGTTGTCTGCTGCTGTGCTCAAGGGGTTTCCTTGTCGGCCCTAATCGATCTATTTGTCTTTTTTACCTACTGCTTCCGGACTGCTGTTGAATGGCCCTCTGGCGAATGCCATTCTGGCCGGGGCTGGGTTTCTGCCCTCCCCATATTGAAAGGGTTGCGGGAGGCTGGGGGATTAATCCTACCATTCATCTAAACTTAAATTTACAACAGGTTGGGTCTGAGCTGTATTTGTTGTTTTTGTTATGTTATTGTATTGTTGTTTTGCTGTCTTGTTGCTTTATATGTTTTTTATATATTGTTTGTTGAGAATGTAATAAACATATTCTTTAAAAAAAAGAAAAAAGAAAACTACAAAGTAACTAGTGACTAAAGTTTTCAAAAAGTATTGGAAATAGGTCAAGTAAAGTATAAATACCTCAAAACTGTACTTAAGTACAGTACTTAAAGTAAATGTACTTAATAGTTACTTTACACCACTGAATATTGTAAGACCCCACAAAACACCCAGCCATAACTTGCTCCTCTCAGTGAGCTAGCTCTGTTAGCGTTGCCTGTTGCTTACCTGGTCTGTCGAGTTGGGGGCCGGGGTTCGACTCCCGCGTGGGTCGCGTGATGTTAGCAGTGGCACTTGGACGCGAATGCGATAGACCGGCTGTAACTTGCTCTGCTAAGGGAGCTAGCTCTCTTGGCCTTTTCTGATGGGGTTTCGGTCGATTCGCGAAACGTTACAATATCAAGTTTTCAAAATATATTAAAATAAAAAATAAAAAATTGCAGAGGTATTGTGAGCCTGTAGATCAGCATTCTTTTCAAATGGCTGAAACGCATATAGGGCTGAAGTCTAATGTTTTCTAACAATAATAGGCCTAATCAAAACCTACAAAGCTAGTAACTAAAGTTTTCAAATAATTACAGAGGAGTAAAAAGTACAATATTTGGATCAGAGATGTAGTGCAGTAGAAGTAAAAATATTGGAAATAGGTCAAGTAAAGTACAAATACCTCAAAACTATACTTAGGTACAGTACTTAAAGGTGATACACCATGCATTTAAAAAGTATTTATGTCATATTGTTTATGTCCCAAAAACGTTTTTCAAAAGGTTTGAGGCTAAATTACCACTCCTGAATAGAGAGCCTCTCTCATTTGTGTATGGCTCTCAGAGCATTTCAGCTGCAGTACCACCTTTGGCCTGAACTGCGCCACCCCCCCCCCCCCCCACCCCCCCCAAAATCCTTTTGAAAAAAAAATCATTTTTTTTTATTTATTTATTTTTTAGAAAAAAAAATTTTTTAGATTCTTTTTTTTTTGTGATGACGTCACAATCGGCAGATGACGTCACAATCGGCAGCAAATCTGGACAGCCTGTTTTGAGAACCCGTGGGATACTTTTAACCTTCGCCTTCTCAAAACCAGAGAAAGACACAACGGTCAGAAATGGGACTTTGTGAGGATAGAACGTGCTAGTGGGACCCCAAAAAAAGGTTTTAAAATAGGAAAAGTGAAATTTCATGGTGTATCACCTTTAAGTAAATGAACAGTTACTCAGGGTTGTTAGGGTTACTTTTAAAAAAGAATCCCCTACAGTTACAAGTTACTTGCAAAGAAAATGTAGTCAGTAACGTAATCTGATTATCACAATTTAAAAAGTAACTACTATTACTTCCAGTTACTTTTGGATTTCTTTTTAGCAAAACTCTCTTTAATTAAATAAAACAAGTTTTACCATTGATTACTAGGAAAAGGACAACAACATTTTACTTAAACAAAGTGATAGTACTTTACGCTGATTCGACTTGATTATGTTATTGTTTGGCGTTATAACTTATTTGTAAAATTGATGAGGGCAAGGGGAGAATGTAATCCAGCATGTAACCCCCATCATTCAGATCCGTTACTGTAATCCAGATTACACATTTTAAAATGTAACCTATGACTTTACAAGTTACCTGTTTTTTTGTAATCTGATTACGTAATCCCGTTACATGTAATCCGTTACTTAACAATCCTGCAGTTACTTTACACCACTGAATATTGTTATGACCCCACAAAAGACCCAGCTGTAACCTGCTCCTCTTAGAGAGCTAGCTCTGTTAGTGTTGCCTGTTGCTCACCTGGTCTGACGAGTTGGGGGCCGGGGTTCGACTCCCGCTCGGGTCGCGTACAACTCAGGCACGAGGCTCCACAAATGACGCGATAGACTGGTGGTAACTTGCTCCACTAAGGGAGCTAGCTCTCTTAAAGCGCTGCCACATTGTAGATCACCTATTTTTAATTGACCGAAATGCATAGTCTATGTTTTGTAATAATAATCAAAATCTACAATGTAACTAGTAACTAAAGTTTTCAAATAATTCTAGTGGAGTAAAAAGTACAATATTTGGATCCAAGATGTTGTGGAGTAGAAATAAAAGTATTGGAAATAGGCCAAGTAAAGTACAAATACCTCAAAACAAGGAGCTATAGTCAACTTTTTCTTGAAAAACGGATGCTAAAATAAAAATAATGTTTCGAAAATATTTTATAAAAAAATAAGCATCATATATGTGTTTCTATTCAAAAATGACCACAAAAAGCGTAAAATGATGATAAAATAATTATTTTGGCCATTGTCAGACCGACACTTTGTTTACATTCTAGTCTATAGACTAGGATGTAAACAAAGTGTTGGCCCTACTGTAAGATGGGCCAGTCTTACTGTTACGTTCAGAAATAACTGTATTATAATAATGCAATACTATTAACCATTTACCATTAAAGGAAATATATGTAAATCACTGTTGTATAACTGTTTCTTATATAAACCCAAATGTAAAAAGGGGACCTTTGTTGCCGGACAACGCCAGTTGGACTTTAACCAACAAACCATTAAAGGTTTAAACACTACTAGGCTAAGACACAGGTTCGTAAATAATACCAGGCTGGGAGAGCAATAGGCGGGTACAAACACCCTGGAGAGACTGACACCACAACGTTTTTTAGGGGGTTACAAAGTTACAATTGTTTATTATAAATTAACCTTTACAGAGGCCTCTAACCGCCACAAAACAATAAAATACAAAAGAAAACCTACACTCCTAAAAGGCGCTGCGCCGCTAACTAATAAAATAATTCAAAACATTTATTAAAGGTTAAAACATTATCTTCGATTCTGACTAGCAAAGTGCAGGGTGCATATCATGGGTCACTCTACTAGTGTTCGTGTTCAACGAGCAAGTGCAGCAAGGGGGGGGGGGCACAGAGTAGCCCAGTATAGCCACAGCAGCTTAGCAGACCGGGGTTTCAACAGCATACATCATACGTCATCTCACGACAGGTCTCTGAAACACACAAGAAGGAGACCGCCAGCTCATCTGTTCAAAAGGGCAACATAGTTGTCCTAAGAGTGCGGTGCTTTAACTTTGTGTGTCGCTATGGAAAGGTACTTACACCCCAGGCAAGCGTCTGCTTGCCGGTGAGTGATGCGGACGTGCGACACACACAGGACCGTCTCTCTCCGTCTCTCCCACAGCAGGCCAGGGTCCGGCTCGTCTCTCTCACCGGCTCACCAGTCTCTCCGTCGCTGTAAACTATAAGGTTCGCACAATGGTTCTCAATCAGTGTAGCATAGCTACTCTACTCAGTCATATGAGTCTCTGCTCAGCGTACATGGTTCCTTAGAACCCCCGGTGTCTCTGCTCTCTCTCTCGACACGTCTGCTCTGCTCCCCTGCTTCCCCTTGACTGAGACGCGCCGTCCCATTCATAGTCCTGCGTCCGAATACCAGTAGAGTCGCCGAAATGAAGCTCGCCGAGGAACGGGGGTGCGTTCGGAAATGCACACCGGGTGGGGCAACGGTGCGCTTTTTCAGTCTGAACTCTGAAGGTAAACTTTCTGAAAAGCAGCAGTTGCTAACCTAACGTTGCTATTGATGTTTATAAACTAGGGTAAATTATAATAGAATATTAGAATATTAATAATACATGTTGATACTGAAGAAGGCATACTGTGATTGTGTGTCCTACTTTACATGTTTGTTGTTGCTAGCATTAACATTTATGATACTGTGAGATTAAGACTATAACCATAATTTACCCTAGTTTATAAACATCAATAGCAACATTAGGTTAGCAACTGCTGCTTTTCAGAAAGTTTACCTTCAGAGTTCAGGCTGAAAAAGCGCACCGTTGCCACACCCGGTGTGCATCTCCGAACGCACCCCCCGTTTCTCGGCGAGCTTCATTTCGGCGACTCTACCTGTTACCCTGCGTCCCGCCTAGCTGCCACCCAATTGGCCAGCCGTGACGTCAACCCCACACTGCATAGGCTGAAACATGGCTGCTAGTTACCCTATCCAGAACCCCCCATTCACTTAAAGTCCCGCAGTCCATTCAGAAAAAGAACATGATTAAGGGGAAAGGAATATTATTACAACATAAATACCATAACGAAAATACAATGTGTTTAAATAAAAGAAACACCAAGAAAACATCATTGCATTTAAAGAAATAATACAAAAAAATGAAAATTAACAATACCCTCCTTTCATCCCTATCACACTACAATGAAAAAGTTGACTATAGCTCCTTTAAAGTAAATGTACACCACTGAATATTGTAAGACCCCACAAAAGACCCAGCCATAAGTTGCACTTCTCAATGAGCTAGCTCTGTTAGCGTTGCCTGTTGCTTGCCTGGTCTGACGAGTTGGGGGCCGGGGTTCGACTCCCGCTCGGGTCACGTCAAAATCTGGCATGCGGCTCTTCAACAACACGTGATAGACCGGTGGTAACTTGCTCCACTAAGGGAGCTAGCTCTCTTGGCCTTTTCTGATGGGGGTTCGGTCGATTTGCAAAACGTAACAATATCAAGTTTTCAAAATATATTAAAATTAAAATTTTAAAATTGCAGAGGTACTGTGCAATCAGCAATTTTTTCAAATGGTTGAAACGCATATAGAGCTGAAGTTTAATGTTTTCTAACAATAATAGGACTAATCCAAAACTACAAAGCTAGTAACTAAAGTTTTCAAATAATTGCAGAGGAGTAAAAAGTACATTCTACCACTTTTTCTAGTCACATGTTCAAATACTGGATTCTGATTGGCTAAATTCCGGAGGTTATGGCAGAACAACCGCCGCAGTTGTGTGAGGACGAGATCAATGCGCCTCAGTGTACATCCGGGGACTTCAGGAGGTAGTCGGAACACCTTTCCCCCAACCAACATATGACGGTCGTAGCGGTCCTATGTTTACTAACGTGCGTACGACGTCGCCGATTTATTTGGATCCAATGCAATCCGCCAACTTTAAAGCCCCTTTTCTCTGAACCTATGCCTTTCTGGAAGCGAACAGCCTCTATTTACGGCCGGAACGGTCCTTCTAACTGACGTTAGCTTAGCTGTATGCTAGACATCTTTCTCTGCATGGAGTTGGCGTCATCTGGTGGTGAGTAGAAGATGTTGTTTGTGGAACTATTTGCTGTCGTCGCGGAAGTTTTATAGGCAATAATGATTGTAACTTAATATCCTTGCAAGTTACAACTATGTGTTTTCTTTCATGTATACGGAAAAAAGTGGTAGAAAAGCTATTTACCACTCGGGGTCGGACATTATGCTCTGATAATGTCCTCTCACTCGGGGTAAATTGCTTACATATTTGGATCCGAGATGTAGTGCAGTAGAAGTCAAAATATTGGAAATATGTCAAATACCTCAAAACTATACTTAAGTACAGTACATAAGTAAATGAACAGTTACTTTACACCACTGAATATTGTAACAACCCCACAAAAGACCCAGCTGTAACTTGCTCCTCTCAGTGAGCTAGCTCTGTTAGTGTTGCTTGTTGCTCGCTTGGTCTGACGAGTTGGGGGCCAGGGTTCGACTCCCGCTCGGGTCGCGTCAAAAATCTGGCATGGGGTTCCTCTACTAATGCGATAGACCGGTGGTAACTTGCTCCACTAAGGGAGCTAGCTCTCTTAAAGCGCTGCCGCATTGTAGATCACCTATTTTTAGTTGACCGAAATGCATAGTCTATGTTTTGTAATAATAATCAAAACAAAGTAACTAGTGACTCAAGTTTTCGAATAATTGTAGTGGAGTAAAAGTACAGTATTTGGATCCAAGATGTAGTGGAGTAGTAGAAGTAAAGGTTTTGGAAACTCTCCCCCCTCATACTAACTAAATGGCTGTCTGTCTTGTTTTCTGTTACCATGTTTTTATTGTTGGAAGAGGTAATGGTGTTAATGTCTACATGTACTTATGTTTTGTTCCTTGTTTTGTCAGAGCTGCAACAAATTCCTGTACTGAAATCAAATACCACCAACCTGGTTGTGTGGCAATAAAAGTAACTTTACTTGACTTGTGCGCAAGTACCGTAAATGCACACCATTTGCACATTGTTTACTGTGTATTTTATTTAGAAAAAGGAACAAAACCCAATATGGGGACAGATTTACGGAACAGTCTCCAGAATGCAATTGCGCCATTGATTATTAATTAGGCTAATTAACTAATTCGTACAAGATTGCAAAATGCGATTCTCAAGTAAAAATAGATTTGTAGTCGAGTCGTGTGACCCATAATATTTGGTCCGCAACCCACAAATTGTCCCGACCCAAACAGTGCACACTAGCAGACCTAGAATAACAACAGTAGACCTACAGTAGGCCTACAGCCGCATGGAGGCTGATGTCAATATTCATAATAAGGGTAATAATAATAATAATAATAACAACATAACAACAGACTGCATGTCTAACTAATAGCTCCAATAACTTTAATGTGAAAAAACACACACAAAAAAGAAAAAACATTCAATCATTTTCAGAGACCATACTGTATTGCATGTCATAATCACTAAACTAGAGGTGGTCACACATTCTTTAATACAAGCATGTACAATCTTAATTAGTGTAAACTTAACACACGTTATGAATACACATCTGTGATCACTCAAATTAAACAAAAATGAAAGCAATATGTAAGACTGGTTTATCCTGTTATCATATCATATCTTGAGGAATTCATCTAAAGTCTCCATCTCCACTGCATTATCAAACTTCTCGAAGTCCTAGAGAGCAAAACAGAAAAAGAAAGCAAAGATAATGAGAGACATATGAGAAGATGAGAGAGATTTCATTAGTCCACCACATACTGTAATGCTATCATTTATCATGCAGATATTTCTCACTGCTTCTGCAAAGCATTGCAGGGCGTGTGAATTCAGGGAGGGGCATAGTTTGAGATTCTTTTGATAAAGTAGACTGCAAAAGCTAACAGTGGGTTTAACATGTAACAGGTAGTTATACAGCTTTAATGATACAACATGCGCGCGCACGTGCGTGCATGCATGTTTACCCAGACATGTGGTATTTATCATTTAAATAATAATGTATTCCCTGGGTGCACACCCATAGATTTAAAACAGGATGTTGCTGCTGCATGATAATTTACAACTTGTGAATGATTTACCCTTAGTTACAACATGAGGTCCCGCTAAAACTGTGTTATATTGGTTATTTGCGTTGTACAACTTGCTCAACAATACCTATACTTATAAATACTTGAAATATATTTCAGTGATTTATTTAAGAATTAACTTCACCATACAGAGTAGACACATACAAATCAGTTTAAACAGCTACATTGTCATACGCTCAAGGACAGTTTAAATTAGATCATACCCTGTCCTGTAGGCCTATATATATACCTGTCATATTTGTGGTAGCCTATATGTGTTTTGTTATCTAGATGTTTGTTTTTGCTTGCATCACAAATGCAAAGAAGAATTGTATCATAGATTGCATGTTGTTTAGACAGTTGCTAGGGTGATTTTTTACCTGGTATAGGTACTTTGTGGTCATTTCTTTTTCTTTGCACTCTATGTTTATGTTACCATTTACCCAGTTGTTTGTTGACTAGGATTCATCCATGTCATTTACTCTGATTTTTGCGCTTGTAAGCTGCACTGGGTAAGAGCATCTGCTAAATGGCTACATTGTAAATCTATTCTCACACCTTTTCTCTGGGCACATGTTCGATTTTGTCCTTACTCAAAAACTGTATGAGTATAATCAGGGACGTGCTGGCCATTGGGAAAAGCGGGACAACTCCCGAACGGCCGGTTCATTCCCGGCCGCTCCAGGCCGGCCATTAGGAAAACATTTTGCTGTTTGCACAAAAGTAAAATTTAACTGTTTGCACAAAAGTAGTGAAAACAGCAGATCTACAAGCACACAACGCCATGATCTGAAATGGCAAATCTTTGAGTAGCAGCAGTGCTATAGAGAGATATCTCTCTCTATAGCGCGCAATGAGGGCCTCTACAACTCTTTTTTCCCGGGCTGAATCAGGGGCCCAGCACGTCCCTGAGTATAATATACTACACAAATAAGCCCTTGGGTTATTATTGTGTGAGACTCACCCCACAGTAAGTGTCCCCATTGCATATTTGAGGGGGCAGAGCAGTGGCGTTCCCTGCCTTCCGTCTCATCTCAGCCTTGTCGGCTACATCCTGAGCAATGTCCACAGCCTTGTATTCAATCTTCTTTCCATCCAGGATAGAGAAGATTCTTTGCTGATTGCTCTTTATCTGGAGAAAAGGTTTGTTATTCAGTCAGAGTGGAGTTTCAACCATTTCATCCCTCTAAAAAATGGTAAGGGTAAAAAAGGCCAGAGACTCTCCAATGACATGTCACTACTTGAAAAAAAGGTAGCTTGAATGTGAAACTACAGTCAAGGGTGTGTGCTCAGCTTTAAGAAGTGTTTGTTCGATTTTAGCAAGCAAAGCAGCATAATAAAACGCATCACAGGCTACTGTAAACAATAATAAAAGCCCAGTTTTTCATAGATGTGACAAAAGGTGCTACTGTAGTTTTCCATATCTGCATAGATTGAATGTAATAACACATTCAGTGTAATCAATCACAAAATCAGTACACACACTGCGAAAACGTAATCACTTCCACATCTCGTAACTTACCGTAGTCTGTCAATTACAATTTACAATTCCTAATGAATTAGCTGTGATTTCTCAAACATGCAAGTACCGGTATAGAGAAATGAGAAGTACTGTACCTCCGTGGAACCACTCACGCTGGTGAAGTACACTATGACAGACATATCTGATATTTTCCTGTCTAACTTCCGATTCCTTATAAGCTTGGGACGGTTCTCCTCTAGACAGACAGCTGTGTTCCTGTGAATATAGGCTATAAGTTACTGGACTGGAACTGGAAGTGTGTATGTGTGTGAGAGAAAGAGCTAGAGAATGCAAAGTATCCAGGTATGCTTTTCCCGCAGCAGTAGACAAGGTGAGCAGGTTTGGACATGGCTTACCTTGTGGACACACCCTTTTCTCTGACTGACACTCCTGTTGCGGCCTGTTGGTTGCAAAACACATGCTTGAAAGTGCACCCACACAGTCTTATAGTGTGACACACCCCTTTAGGCTTTAATAAGTGTGTTTAACAGTTTCAGAGTCTAATCTTCCTATTTAAACCACTGAGTGATGAAATGAGACTTGCACAGTCACGATCTAAGATATTGTGTATTTGATAGTTTTTGTTTAAATGTATACATGTTTTTTTATCCATAATTCTCTTACACTGAAGAAACTGCAGTTTCTCCGGAGTCAATAGGGATAGGACTTTTTGCAAAATGCAGTGCAAATGTCATTGCTAGTAATCGACACAGAATTGGCATTTTCACGCCCAGAGCCCTTGTTTCCAAATGTATAGGCTATGCATACCCATGGATGTGTTGACTCAGGATGAGGTGTGGTCAGGTGCATTGCTATCTTAGGTGGAAGATTCAAGATTCCTGCTTCATTAATTTCATCTTACGCCCAAAACATACCCATGATGACTAATTCAGACTTCAGAGACTTTAACCCCTATAACACCAAGCAAAATCTGACTTTGACACAGCAATTCATCATATGCACGTTCTTAGACCTTGCGCCCTAGTAGATCATTTGAATATTATGCTAAGAGGCTGAAAGTGCCACTACCAGCCTTTAGTCTCACTACCATCCAACAGGCTAAAGGGTGTTGTTAAAGTAAAAGTTGCCACAATCAATAGGCTTTATCCTGTAAGCTACCTATATGATTTGAGATATCTCCTTTGAAAAGTTGCTATTTTGGCTTGAGGGTGGCACTAGACTAGAGCATGAATGCACTAAGCAAATCCAATGACAATCCAGACAGTAGTTCTCAAGATATCCAGTTTGGGTGTAAGTGAGCACAAGTGGCCTGTTGGTGGTGCCAGAGGAAAGGCCACGGATGGAGTCACCTAGAATCAGAGTAGAGGCTATCCTCCAGGGCAGTGTTTCTCAACCACTGTGCCTGGGGACCTTTGGTGTGCCCCTGAGAAGGGTCAAGTGTGCCCCTTGAAACTGCTTGAAAGCCAGTATTGAATTTATCATTTTAAAATTGATTTAAACTAGTGAAAACAGCCGATCTACAAGCACACAACGCCTCGCGGTGCGAGGCGTTGTGTGCTTGTAGATCGGCTGTTTTCACTACTGTTGTGCGACAGCCTTGTATGATGAAGCAGGGCTTTACTTTGTGAAGAAACGTACACATTTGAAACTTGGAGATACGAGGTTTCTTCCCGACAGTGACGATATTTACACCCCTGTATTATGTTGGTGTGCCCATGGATTCTTGGGACATGAAAAGAGTGCCCATGCAGAAAAAAGGTTGAGAAACACTGCTCCAGGGTTCCTGAAAGAGCAGTCAAAAAATGCTCCTGATATCATTAGTTCATCACAATGAGAATATACCACATACTGTAAAAAAAAAAAAAAATCAATGCTCCCTAAATGAACCACATTCACACATAACATTTTGTTTGAATTTATTAAACAAAAAGCATTGTCTTCAATGATAAGCATGAAAAGCACTAATTAACAAAAGTTATTTGGTTAACTTATGACATGTTGAAATGGCGAATCTTGACAACGGCATACAATGTTGGCAGAGGCACGCACTGTCTTACTGTAGTTTGTCTATGTTACTTTACTGCAGGCATTAAACATCTACAGTACTTAGTTGGAGGACACTGTAACAGTTTTCACAAAGACATAGGTTATATGACTTAAAATACACCTCCAGAAAAAACAAGTACATGCTGTACTACAGTGACACTGTCAAGTGTACATTTATAGATCAACATCTTCATTCTTTGTAATCAAAGTGCATAACTTTTGAACTTTTAAGCTAGCTAGTTTTTAGTCACTGCGAAGGAGATCACAATAAATTATGTATTTGGTTTTTGATTCAATGTATCCTCTCTCGCAGACTACAGTATATACAATGAAATGCTTTAGAATACTTTTGATACTCAGCAGGTACAGAGTAGCGTATTGTAAGCAATAAGACAATACTTCTGTTCTATCCTAGTAGGTTTTTTTTTTGCCGTAGTTTAAAGTTGCTTAAAGCAATATGTCAGCTTAGGTGGTTCGGGCATCTAGTACGGATGCCCCCCGAGCGCCTTCCTAGGAAGGTCCTCGATACACGTCCCCCTGGGAGGAGACCCCGTGGCAGACCTAAGACCAGATGGAAGGATTATATCCCCAAACTGGCCTGGGAACGCCTCGGTATACTCCCAGAGGGAGTGGAGGAGGTTGCTCAGGATAAGGAAATCTGGAAGTCTCAGTTGGAACTGTTACCCCGCGACCCGATTCCGGATAAGTGGTTGAAGATGGATGGATGGATGGAAAGCAATATGTCATCATGTTGGCTTTCATGAGCAGTGGTGGACAGTAAAAAGTACATTTACTTGAGTACTGTACTTAAGTCATTATTTTGAGTATCTACTCTTGCATTTTCTGATACATTCCAAGACAAATATTGTAGCTTGACTCCCCTATATTTCTGGAAAGGGAAACAGTACATTATGAATTATCCACTAGAGAAAAATAAAATATTTTCACTATTATTAATATTCGTTTAACCTTTCTGGAAAATCTTTGAATTGTTTTGGAAAATATCTAAATCTCAATACAGCAAGGCATTAATATACAAAAAAAATGCACTTTGTAATTTGTGCATCTCAACTTTTAAACTTTAAACTTTTAAAAGCATGTACTTTTGAATACTTACTGTAAGTATTTTTAAAAGCAAGTACTCCAGTATTTTAACTCAAGTACTGTACATATTTGAGCAACATTCCCTTGTAGTGGAGTAATATTTGACCAGGAGCATCTATACTTTTGACTCTCAAGTACCGAGGTTGAGTACAGTCCACCACTGGTCATGAGTCATGAATAAGAGGCTCCAGCTCATAACACACTCTCCCGGTTAAGTCTTCAGTAGCGTTCCTATCGACACTCTCAGCAGTGTTATCAGCATCATTACTCTTATCTTCCTGGCTGTGGCTGTTTCCTTGCTCATTCACTATGGAATTGAAGTCCCTGAAGATGAGAAGGAATATATCAGAACATTATTGTGTATTATTATTTTATGCTTTAACTATTGAAAAATAGCAGATATACAAGCTCACAGCGCGGCACCGAGTGCCGCACTGCGAGCTTGTAGATCTGCTATTTTAGAAAATTAGAATTTTGACCCGATTCTATAAGTGTCTTTTAAGATTTTTTGAAAAACCTATGTTTCTATGTCAGCAATCTGGCTATAACCATCGTCACTTAACTGGAGCTCAGTTAGTCTGTTCTTGAGAGACTACTATGTACGGACCCCCATCTCAAAATATTTAGTTCCAGGGACCATCCAGAAGCAAAATTTTAGTTACAAACGTTCGCTTTGAAAATGCATATATTCAAAGATTTGCACACATTTTCCCGACTTTTTCCAAAAATAGCAGATCTACAAGCTCGCAGTGAGCTTGTATATCTGCTATTTTTCACTGGTTAAAGCATTCAATAATTAACGTGTCACTTCTTGATCTCCTGATTGTTGTATATTAGTACATTTTCCCATATTAGTACATTTTCCCAACCTCATTTATGCATGCACACGCACGCACACACGCACGCACGCACGCACACACGCATGCTCGCACACGTCCACAAAGTTAATGTCTTTTTATTCATTTTTTCCATACCTTTCAGCAAATACGGCACGTCCTTTGGCTCCTGTATCTTCTTTACCAGTTTCTCTCAACTCTCCAACTCTGCTACTAAACCTAACTGATGCACCTGAAGAGTGATATGACATAATATTACTATGACAAAAGACAATGGGCAGAAACTTGCTTCATTAAGATACTATTAAGCCACAAAAGGTAATGGCAGTATACAGTATAGCCCACATTATAAAATGGGTAACTCAAATCAGGTGGTCTGATTGGTTGACAGCTGTAGTAAAATACATATGATGGCCACAGAGTAGAAAGTAACAAATCCTACCTGTAGAACACATCAAGAATGTTCAGATTTATTTATTTGTATTAGGCTCAAATGCCATAATGGACCTTGATATGAAAAGGGTTGAAAACCACTGGCATATAGTATACTGTAAGCATTTACAGTACAGTATAATAGTATAAGTATAAATGTGCCATTACTCACGTCCAATCTGGTGTCTCTTTCTCCAGACCAGGTAGGCACCTGCCAGCAGCAGCAGCAACACCAGCAGCCCCCCCAGAACCCCTGAGACGGCCGGGGAGACGGAGGATGCTGGGGACAGTGGTGGAAAAAGTACTCACATTTGTTTTTGCTTAAAGAGGTGGCTAACCAGGCATACTTAATGAACTGGTGGGTGTGGCCATATAAAAACTGGATTCGGATTGGCTTAAAACAGTGGTAAACAACCTTGAGTTGGCTCATGGACCCCGCCCACTGTTGTGTTGCAGTTGTATAACTAAATAACTAAGCAAAACTAGATTATCTACTGTTGTGAGTTAGCGGGGAACATAGAACCTTTTTTGTGGGAGTAAGTGGGGAACATAGAACCTGGGGAACATACCGTAGAACCTGGGGAACATTGGTACGGCCTCCTGCCCAAATTAGTAACGAGAAAGTGGTTCAAAGAGGACCAAATGATTTCAATCACAGAATATTCACGTTTTGTGCATCAAATCCCTTCTTACCTATCACTGTGACTCTGAGCGATTTTGAGGGTTCCGAGCGGAAGGTCTGTGAAGAGATGTTAACCCCATAGACACACATGTAGTCCCCCTGGTCTTTGTTCTCCACTGAGGGAAAATCAAAGTAGGCCAACAGGAAGACGGAGTGGCTGAACACGGGCTTGGGCTCGGAGGCGCTCGAGTTGGACGTCATCAGGTAGAAGAAGCCCCCAACATACTGGGAATGGATGGAGCACGTGATGGAGAAGCTGCTGCCCCTGTTGACCTCCAGGTTGTCAGGGCTGAAGATCACCATGGCGTGAGGAGAGGTCAGGGAGATGCTGGGCTTTTCCAAAGTCACTGAGGGGAAAAAAGACAAAACGTCGTTGTCAGGTGGAAACCCTGTATGTCCAAAACCGTCCCTTTTTTATTATTATAAAAAAAAAAAGATTTAAATTTGTGAAAATAGCCGATCTACATGCACACAACGCCGTGCATCGCGAGGCGTTGTGTACTTGTAGATCTGCTATTTTCACTACTTTTGGGTCTTGTATGATGAAGTACGGCTTTCATTTACGAACAAACATACACATTTGAAAGTCGGAGATACAAGGTTTCTGCCCGACGGTGACGAAAAACAAGTGTGGCGAGTTAAAAAGAAACACTTGAGCCCTAGCGTCAGAACAAAGCAGAGCAGCAGATGACCTGAGACAGAGAGCTCCGCTTCATCACCCAGAGGAAACTCGATGTTTTGTGTGGCCAATCGCTTCCGATATTCACAGTGGTATGAGCCCCTATGGCTGTAGTCAGCTTTAGGAATGATGAATACTGCAGCTTCGTTATCGGTGTATTTCTCCTGTCTGTAGGGGCCAGGGGTCTTCTGCAGGACGAATGTTCCTCCCAAGTGCTCCGACGTCATCAGGCAAGTGAACTCAACTCTTTCTCCCCATGTGACCTGTGGTCCAGGACTGATGGTGATTTGGGGCTTCGGTAGTGAACCTATAGACAGATAGATTGTTGGACATTTTGCTGTGTGAATATGAAAGATCGGATTTGTGCTCAAAACAACCTGTAAGGAGGTGCTGCCTAAAATTAAAAATGGAACAAGACGCTACACTCTCCCAGTAATATAACATGTTTATCGAATCACAATTTATATATAGGCCTACTGTATAAAATCATTTAAACATGTGATGACACCCCTCGAAAATTAAGAAAAGCAAGACCCTGGATACTAATCTTTGATGGCTTGTTTGTTGAAAACGTGTACATTTTTAGCTGTAAATATGCCATGAAGTTGCGTAATCTTTATCATTTTTACACCTCTAACAGCTAGTTTAAATCTTTGTTATCACAATTCGCATTCTCACGGCAGCCAGCTCTCTCCGGGCGACAGACAGTAGAGTAGCCTACAGTAGAGGCGCTGTGTGACGTCATCAACAATAATAGCTAGACAGATAGCCTGATTTAGCTTTTTTTTGTGTGTGTCATAACAGCTTTAAGGTCAAACACCAGGAATGTTCAGTGTTTATCAGTGCTCTTATCCAGGGGTGTCACACCAAATTCTTGGCCCTGGGTACAAGGATTCACTCACCTTTTGTGCTTTAACTATTGAAAAATAGCAGATAAGCTCTGGGAGCTTGTAGATCTGCAATTTTCTTTTAACAATCTTTGCAAGTCTTTGAATATTTCACATCCTTCTAAGGTTTTTTGAAAAACCTCTGTTTCTATGTCAGTGGTACTCAAACCTTTTCATGTGAAGGACCCCCAAAATGATACGTATCTGGCTACGGACCCCATCTCAAAATATTCAGTTCCAGGGAAAAATCTGGTTACAAATGTTCGCTTAAGAAGTACATATATTCAAAGATTTGCACACATTTTCACGACTTTTCAAAAATAGCACATATATAAGCTCACAGCGAGTGCCGCGCTGTGAGCTTGTATATCTGCTATTTTTCAATAGCTAAAGTATAAAGAAATGCCAGGCCCCTGCACCTTGGGCCCTAGTAATTCAGTCCCACTTCCCCCCTCCTTGTGACGCCCCTGCTCTTACCCATGCAGACAACACCAGCATCCTCTCCATGGCCACAGTTGTTGTCTCCGAATGCATTGTGTGAACACTGGGTGAGAGCGCTCTCTGAGCCCGTGCACTCCACGTTGTCCAGCCAGATGGGACCGTCGCCCCTCCCGAAGTGGGCACTGGTGAGAGCGGAGATGGCCACACCACAGCCAACCTGCCTGCACACCACTTCGGCGTTGGATATTTCCCACTCGTCGTCACACACGGTTCCCCACAGGCCTTTATGGAACACCTCGACTCTGCCGGAGCATTGGCCTCTGCCGTTGACCAGCCTAAGCTGCTCTGGATATATATAAAAGAAAAAGAAAAAAGAAAATAAATGTGCATTATTGCTCATTCAGTCCTTTTTACTGTATCATATATGCCATAGAATTTGCAGTTAGATGGTTAGCAGTGGAAGGACATTTTACATATTTATCATGTAGCCTAAAATAGGTGATAAAGATGTGGACTATGTACTGTAGCATATGAGGGGGGGTTGTCATATTGTTGTTTTACAAGAGTTCATGCCATTTATGTCAATCTTGTGATGTCTTTGTAATATGTAATTCAGTCGAAAGATGCTGTCATGCACAGAAGAAGATGATCTATTAGCTCACAAGAAGTCGCGACACATTGTGAGCTTGTAGATTTGGTGTGCAACATCGTCATAATTATGACAAGAGGCATTTGAATCATAAGAAAAGGAGTCACACTTGCAAATATCTCTGTATCTGTCAGTCTTTGTCCCTATTCGAGCGGTGCTAACCATTCCGTCCTTGTCCCTTTTATGCTCATATATGGAGATCCATGATGTCATACTTGTGTCACATTTATGATGTCAGTCATCTCCATATTTGGGAAAAGTCTAATTTATAATTAAAGTCAATTAAGAAAATGTAGTCACAAATACATTTATATAAATTAAACTATATAACATATCTGATATCTCCCTTATCAAAATGTAAGCAATCGATTCCCGATAAGGTTTATCTAGGAAGGGAAAGATGGATGGAATTAAGTCGGACAAGTAGTCTGGTTGCCCTGCAGGGGCACTAAATAGCATGCTGCAGCATTCCGAAATAGCCCTTACCTGCACAGACGACACCGGCATCTTCTTCATGACCACATCGTGTGTTGTTAAATCCTTTGACGGAACATTGGTGGAGAGAAGCTTCGCTGCTGAAGCACGCCTGACTGGCCTCCCAGACCGGCCCGGTGCCCTGACCAAAATGGGCCCCACCAGGGGCACTGACGGCCTTACCACACTCCAGCATCTTGCACACCATCTCGGCTTCGTTCATGGTCCAGCCATGTTCGCACAGTGTTCCCCACTGCTCGCCATGGCGGACCTCTACTCTGCCAGAGCAGTGATCAGTAGCACCGACCAAGCGTACGTCCAGATTATCTGTTAGGTAAGGAGAGTCAAAATAACTGTATGAAACAAATATGGACATGACGGAAAGAAACACAGAAGATAAAAAAGCAAATGATATATCATATTAGGCAGTGGTTCTCAACGTGGGGTCCAAAGACCCCCAGGGGTCCTTGGGGGGTTCCCTATCAAAATGAGGAACAGCTTAAACATTACATTGGTTTTGTGGATATTCAAACATCAATCTACAAGCTATGAGAGCCTTTCACGAAATCTTTTTAATACATATCGATTTGGGGCTCTTGACCAAAAATAAGTTTGAGAACTAATGATATACAGTAAGGTATTATCCTTATTTCCATAAGTTTTGTCAATGTTTTCTGTTACCTGAACAAATAACACTTGCCACTGAGGTGTGGTTGCAGGCAATATCAGGGTCTTCTGAGGTCACACACTGAGAAAGTGAGGACTCTCGGCCATTGCATTCTATGCTCTCGATCCAGGTGTTTCCACTTCCCAGGCCAAACTCGTCCGTATTCAATACTTTGTGAGCTCTTCCACAGTTAAGCTGAGAGCACACCACCTGAGCATCGTTCATGTCCCAGGAATCACCACACACCTTCCCCCATTGGCCATTGCGGTAGTATGCCACTCTTCCAGCGCATCGATTGGAGCCATTGACCAACTTGACATTACCTGGGAGTCATAGATGAGAGGTGATATTACATCCTACTCCACAGAATGCCTATGCCGTTTCAAATGACGTGAAGGCTAATTCAGCAGGTTATTTCGTTGCATTGTTGCACGCTGAAAATCTGTTATTTTCGCCGAGCAGCACCATAATTATTTTGTCAAAGTATAAATAAGTCTTGTATAAGTCAGTGGTTCTCAACCTGTGGGTCGGGACCCCCAAATTATTTTGGGGGGTCCCCAGATGTTTAGCTAAATGTTCACATTGTTTTCTCACTCAACAGTAAACAGACCAACATACAGTATTTATACAGGCTATCTGCACATTTCTAAAGTGAGAATTTAAGGACTTTAAAGATCTTTTTAGTACCTCTGGTCAAACATTAGTCAAATATTAGAGGCAGAAATTGTGAAAATAGCAGATCTACATGCTCACAACGGGTCGTTGTGAGCATGTAGATCGGCTATTTTCACAATGGTATAGGTCGAGTCAAACTACGGTAAATGCAATGCCAACTGCTACAATTCCAAGTGCTTGTGCAGGGTGGGAGGTCCCCAATTAAAATACGATCATTTTGAGGGTCACAGCCTGAAAAAGGTTGAGACCCACTGGTGTTAGTCTTACCTGTACAAGCAACAGCTGCCTCTTTGACATTATCACGGCTGGTTTTCACATATTCCCTCAGTGAACACTGGGTGAGAGACGTCTCTGTACCCTGACAACTAACTGTGTACCCTCTCTGCCCAGTGTAGGGAACAACAGTGGATGACGCCAAGGGAGTGACAGCATCGCCACAATCGGTCTCTCTGCACACCACTCCGGTTTCTCTCGCCCCCCAGTTAGTATCATATACTGGTAACCACTGGCCGCTGTGGAAGACCTCCAGTCTGCCTGAGCAATGGTCTGTCCCATTATATAGTCTGATAGTGCCTAGAAATAAAAAAGAGAACGGTAATTTAGCAGCACATCACTGCCAACTGAAACGTACTTCCTTTGCTTTCAATATGGTTGCGAAGTACTTCAACAGCAAACCTGCTGTGTGTAGAATGATATCATTTAATCCCTGTTCAAAATGTTAAGATAACAGAGTCTGATGACAAGAGCAAGGGCATCTAAATATCTGAATTGGTCTGGCATAGGTGTAGTACTCTGACATGGAGGTTTCAAACCTAGTCAAATTTTGAACAATTCTTTTTTTACAAATTATATGAGATAAACTGCGATCCAAAGGAATAACACATTAACTGTCCCCAAGTGAATTACACGAAACATAAACAACATAAATGAACCCATGGGAGACAATACAATACTGAGCTTACTTGAACAGATCACACCAGCGTCCTCAGCGTGGCCACAGTTATTATCTCCATATGCATTGTGTGGGCAGGCGTCAAGGGCAGCCTCATGGCCCAAACACTCCATGTCATCCAGCCAGATTTCACCAAGGCCTTTGCCGAAGAACCCCCTGGCTTTGGCCGTCTGAGCTGTCCCACAGTCCACCTCTCTGCACACCACCTGAGCATCGTTGCGATCCCACTGATCGTCACATACCGTTCCCCACTGGCCGTCATGATAAACCTCCACTCTGCCAGAGCATCGATTAGTGCCATTCACAAGCTTTACCTGCGGATGACCTGAGGACAGTAATCTAAAGTTAACTCATATTACAACATTAAAGCTATTACAATTATTATTTTCTTATTACATTCTTTCATTTACAATATTTATCCAGATAATTGGAATTATTTCAATTCAACAGACATACAGACTCAAACATAAAATAAAATAAAATAAAATATCCGAAATAGTATGTATTGTAGATCGACTATTTTGGTATTTCTGGTATTTTCACAATTTCCGTTTGCCAAAGGCTATGGCTATAGGGCCCTTATTAGAGAAAGCCTTGGGAACCCCTAAAGAACATGATTTGTGCATGTGTAAAAGGCATGGAAGGCCCAACAGATGGATGGAGTGACATGCAAAACATACCTGTACACTTCAGCGCAACATTTTCACATGTTGCAGGGTTGGGCTGAAGTTGGCAGTCTGCGATAGAGGTCTCATTACCCAACAAACACCTACTTGTAAAACCTCTCAGCCCATTGCTTTCGCCAAAATAAGGTTTTACTTGGGGATTGGATGGATTTCCACATTCTAGCTCATGACACACCATTGCAGCCTTGCTTGAGCTCCAGTCATTACTACATAGTTTCACCCATTCGTCGTTGTGGAAGACTTCCACTCGACCAGAGCAACGGTCGGTGCCATTGGCCAGCCTGGTCTTGTCTGTAAATCATGGAAAACGTTTATTGAAATGAGTCAGCAATGCAAATGTTCAAGGAAATGTTTGACTGAACATAATATAAAATTCTTAATTGAGTCTTTTAACACAAGTCCTTTGCAGCAACATTTTTGAGAAATCCAAATAGCCTACTTATGACACCATGAATTAAGTCACAGTCTACCCAGGTTCGGGCATCCCCTTTTCTGATGCTGAGCTAAGCTATCCATTGGGATCTGTTGTTGAGCTAGTGCTAGGTTTGAGTGCAGCATTCCTTGAACTAGGCCTGGGCCTGTTTTGGGTGGACCCTCAAACAATGCTAATTGATAGCCTATATTAACAGCAAAGCTGAATTTACTCCAAGTGGATCCCAAATTGAGAAGGTTTAAACTTAGGGGAAGCCAATCAGAAATGGAAAAAATTGTAACATATCAGGTTTACCTGAGCATATAATACTAGCGTCTTCAGCATGACCACAGTCATTTTCCCCAAAACCTCTGTGTGGACACTCAGTGATGGACTTCTCGATACCAGTGCATTCAACATCGTCCATCCAAACCTGGCCATTGCCCTCGCCAAAGAAGGCCCTATATTTGACGGCCATTGGTGTCCCACAGTTCAACTCGTGGCATGCGACCGTGGCATCCTGCATGCCCCAGCGGTCATCGCAGACCGTTCCCCACTGTGCATTGTGGAAGACCTCCACCCTGCCGGAGCAGCGACTCGTTCCGTTAGCCAGTCGAACCACGTTAACATCTGTCAGGTCAGAGTTGACAGAATGGTATGGTTCAGTAGAGGAAATTACTCAAATTCTAATTAATTTACGTTTTACCACTTGAACCCCAGCATCCCTAGGGAGGGAACGTTCGCCAAAAATATCATATCTACAAGCTCACAACATGTCGCCTTGCAATGTGTTGTGAGCTTATAGATCGGCATTTCTTTGGGCGAAGACGGTGTGGACCATTTCACTGAGACTAGAGGGTTAATGCTGTGCTTCACTTTTAACCAAAATGAAACTAAATAAGTTCTAAAAGAAGGGTTACATACTTTTGCAAAGCACCGTGGCATCCACACATGTTTCATTGAAGGCTTCAATGGTGCACTGTGCAAGAGAGGTCTCATTTCCATGACAAGAACTTCTGACACCGTTCTTTCCACCTTCCTGACCGAAGTGTGGCAACGGGTCAGAAGAGGGAGTCCCACAGGTCAGCTCTCTACAGACAACGTTGGCCTCTTTCTTGGTCCAGTCATTGGCACACAGTTTTTTCCAGTGACCACTATGGTAGACCTCCACTTTACCAGAGCACCGGTCAGTACCATTGACCAGCCTCAAGTGTTCTGTAAAGAGAATTGATTGACAGTTGAATGATGAAAGCTATTTCACAATATGTGTGGTTACTATATTTCCTAAATGAATGGAACAGAAGTTATTATCCATGAATATAAGTGTTATTTTTATGTAAAGGTTATATACCGGTACATAAAAATGACAATTGGTTAGTAAGCAATGGGCATACCCCGAATTCACTCCAGGGACTTACAACCTGAGTTCATATCAATTGCAGTTGCAATTGGTGCAGTCAATACAATACAATGCAATGTACATACATTTAATATCACAGTATAATCTTTAAGATAATTTAAGATTGGTTTGTTATATAATATATATAATTCTAGTAAATCTATATAATTAGGCCCTATATAGTACTTACTATCCATTTGTTCTAGACTGGGTACCATCCCAATAAATATATATAGTAGGTTTCCATGTATTTACAATGAAATTATGTCATCCTTACTACGTTGTAAACAATGGGAGTGTACAGTCGTACCTGAGCAGATAACGCCAGCATCTTCACCGTGGCCACAGTTATTCTCTCCATACTCTCTATGTGGACACTTGGAGAGGGCGGACTCGGTACCGACACACTTGACATCGTCCATCCAGATGTCATTTTTTCCTTCTCCAAAAGAGGCCCTAGATGTGGCCTCTAGAGCTGTTCCACAATTCAGTTCCCTGCAGACCACATCAGCATTGTTCAAGCTCCAGTAGTCATCGCAGACCGTTCCCCAGCTGTTCCTGTAGAAGACCTCCACTCTGCCCGAGCATCGGCTTGGCCCGACCACCCGGATCTTGTCACAGTCTGTAAAATGGCAAAACATTGAATTATAAATCGATGTTGTCGAGTGGAAACCTTGTATGTCCAAACCGTTCCTTTAGTATTTATCATTTTAAAAATGATTTAAACTAGTGAAAATAGTTGATCTACAAGCACACAACGCCTTGCACGTGCTAGATCTGCAATTTTCACTATTCTTGTGCAACAGTCTTGTATGACGAAGCAGGGCTTTACTTTACGAAAAGAACACACACATTTGAAACTTGGGAGATACTAGGTTTCTGCCCAACAGTGGCGAAATGCTGTGAGGCTTTGTCATACTTTTTTTGTTGTTGTTTAAGAAGTGGATGACCATAAGAATGACCCATGGAAGTTACTGACCTGCAAGCTGTAGCACATTCAGCAGACCTACAGTAGATGCAATAAAGAGAGATATTATTCACTACCACAAAAGAAATGTCTAAATGATTTCGAAAATAGAAGCTAAAGCTCACATTGTGAGCTTGTAGGACCTTTCCAGGACCACACCAGTCAAATTCTGACCTGTATCCATTAGCAGATAACACATGGTGCATATACTGTAGTAGATATCAGCATACCTTTTTAAACAAATTTTATTTTCATTTGTGTTGAAACACTTGAGACTTTAAAGTTGTTTTTGTGTAGGTAATTCACCATTTGGAAATTCACCTTCCCAATGTTAAATATTCCCAAATATGCACAATTGAGCATTGATATCAGTATGTTGGAGGAAAAAAAATCCTACGAGTGCTGCTGCTGCATTTCAAACTTGAATTTCAGCTTGAGTTTATCTTAGACAATGACATGTAGTAACGGTATGGTCCTTCAACCACGTGAACCCTAACCCTTTTCTGGGTTTCTAGGCTAACATTCATTGAAAATAGGTAAACATTCGACAAAACAAAGCTGATCTACAAGCTCATGACCATAGCGTTGCTATATGCGCGGAGAGCTTGGAGAACATCTATTTTCAGTAAAGAGATGGGGTAAAGCTGCTAGTGTCTAATTAAGCTTGAGACTAATGGTGTGAGTTTAAGTAATACTGTTAATTAGTATATAGAAGTCAACAGTATAAATTGACCAATGACATCTAACATACTATTTAATTCTAAGCTATTGACAGGAAAGGAAGAAAGGAGGACTCACCTAAAAGGAGAAAATGCAATTCTTTGTTCTTCATGGCAAAAATGAAGACTACTGTCCTCAAAGCAGGACCAAACCTATATCAAAGACAAATAATTAAGTAAAACTAAGAAAGATTTGCAGGCCTATGTATTTTTCAGCAATATAATCTCATCGTTATAACGAGAACAATGCGATTTTTGGGAAGGAGATCACATGTGTTTTTCTGAAGATATATCATCTGGATTGCTTACCTTTTTAAATTAGGTCAATATGAGCTGCTGTTAAAAAGAAGTGCAAGTTGAATAAAGCTGTCGAATGGCAGAGAAGTTCAAAAGGACAAAAGCACTTTGCACAGATCTATAAATTGTTAGGATAAACAGTGTGTCCCAATCAGAACCTGGACTGCAGATTTCATGTTGACATTTTGATCAATCATTAAAGACAGAGGACATGTCAAAATTTCATTAGTTGTTCACCATGCGTACAGTTCTATTTAAAATGTAAAAAGGACAGAATAGTTTTAGAGAAATGTGGGATATTTAGAACTATCCTCTTAAAAAATACAGTATGTCAATTCAAAATCATTTTAACCATGAATATTACTGTTTGGCCATTTTGACGTAATGCTTAAAATAGCCTAAATGCTTGAATGCTCAGTTCATTTAACTCTGCTTGAAAGGTTAAATTTGGACAGGTTGATTTGGGTAAATCTTTTTTGTCTCTGAGTTAATTCACCACTGAGGACTATACCATGTACTATGCTGTAGCAGTTGTTCTTGTGAAAGTCCAGTTCTGTCTATGTTGACATGACTCACCTGACTAAAGTTGACTCTGCATGCAACAGATACATTATTGTGATGGGAACTTGTGAGTCAGTGAAGTCAGATATGTGTTTTAGATGACGAAAACATTTGAGTGACCGTAAATCCCATAACCCCAACTGCCTTTGATTGTTAACAAGAAAGACCTTGTGGGTAGATAAACACAGCAGAGCCAAGGTTAGTATTTTTTTTTGTTTTTTTTACAGGTCACAGAGATCACTGAATTAAGTGGGTATACTGGGAGGGAGCTCCAACAAGAGCTATTTATTGATGCACAGATTGACCTACATCATAGTACTTTCAAATTTGTCACAAGAGGGATTATCACAATATATACCACATCCACATGCTAATTAAAGGTTTATATTAATAATTGCCAAATATCTCTAACATGCAAATAAATAACAGCTGAATCGTTTGAACGGATACACACATATTTTGTTTAGAAATTAATGTACACATGAACTTATAAAAGCTTTGATAAGGCAAACGATTATATTCCTTTGCATAATAGCCTCAAGAGATTAAAGGTGACTAAAAGTCAGCACTATTTTCAGCATGCAAAAACTCACCATAGCCATATATCCATTATTGGGTGGTATGAAACTCTGTATAGCCTACATATTTCGATCAAGCCTTATTATAAGTATGCTGGTAATTAATTCCATTAATAGAAACAACCACTAACAGTGATTAGTTAATCTTTTTTGTATATAAGTAATAAATAAAGATGATAAAAATACAATAAATACAATACAACTTGGGTTTTAGGGGCAAACAGGACAGCATTCACATCCTAAGGAAAATAAATAAAGATACAGTATATCCTATACAGATGTGCACATGGCCCACTTTGTATAAACACAAAGTTCTTCAAGGCCCACTTCATTGCCTTGCCCAGGGCAGGCCTTGAAGATAGAAGAAGGGAAATACATACCTGCCCGGGGCACCATTCAGAAACATAACAGTTGGTGATGATGGATTTGAAAAGTATTCAGGATTAGACTTCCTTGGCCTACTGTAAGTGTGCACAAGAAATTTGATGGTGATCAGTGAAGTTGTTTGCGAGATTAGCCGCGATCAGAAACACAGACAGACAAACAGACAGACAGACAGACAGACAGACAGACACACAAACACAATATCTTACATAAGATGAATACAAAAGAAGTGAAACAGACTATTCAGCAAGTTCAATAATTCAGTTCCTCATTCATTTAGGTTGTCTATCTATGTAATATCAGGATAAATCTTGTGGTTGTGAACTTGTGGTCAGAAAGGGTCTTTCCAAGTTCCCTTTTTTGTTGCTGATGAGACAAATATTCAAACCTATGGCACACTTATGACAGCACTTTTAAGTACAGTATATTACAATAGATTTTGATAAACTAGGATTAAGAACTTCACATGCATCCTTTGATTATTATGACACATCCAGTTGTGTTCTTAATATTTTTGCCAATCATTGTTGTTAAAAGGATCCCTGGCTAATAAGATATGTACGGCCTTAATATATAATAATTGCCCTATGTAACCAAAATTAGAGATTAAAAACACCATAAATATTGTATTTATTTCAGAAATATTACGTCTTTCACTCAACAGGGACCGCTCCCTTCACAACTTGATGATGTAATTTGTCCATGTGTGGTCCAGTCCTATATGGAATGTATGTGCTAATAAAAAATTAAAATAACAATTTAAAATAAAATAAAAACGTAATAGTAAATAGTTAATATGAGCATCAAAACAATATTCTTAATATTTTTATTGGCACTGCATTCCATAAATTCCATAGGCTCGACTACACAGAACAAATTACATCATCAACATGCAACCCACTCAAATAATTAAATATTTAAGGTGTTTTTCATTTTAAATTTTAGAGGGAAATTATAATGTATTAAGGAATATAAGGCTTTTTATTGGTGGTGATTTGACTCTCTGTAATATCATAGTGACCTAGCTGGTGCATAATCCTATACCTCAATACCTGTCTCTTGGTTTGGGTATGATGAATGATGATCATCTCATGTAATAGATGTCTTCACTCCTTTTTTGTGGCCTCCTTCCCAGGTGTCAAACTTAGTGACTTTGGTAGGCTACGTTTACTTACATTTTACTCTTCATGTACCCTTTTACTTTTAGAGTAGCCTACATTTTGTTGTGTGGTGTCAGTTATCGATGTGATTGTGACTTACATTAATTCTCCAATGTGCATGCAGTCTGTTCTGTAGCCACTGTAATATTGACCCATAAATGTACATTGGTTTAACATTTAAATAGCTCTATTTGCAATGCTCTATGGAATATGTAACCTAAACATGTGCTTACTGGCTATATTGATTTGAGTAGACTGTAGACCTAGGCTCTCTGTAATGGCAATATCATTTTCACTCTGTCCAATGCCCGCCACTGCCTAGTGCGAAGTGCCCAATAAGCTAATACTGCCAACATTATACCGTCGGTTCTGTCCGTGACGTCAGTTACTTTAAAGCGTAGGCTATCTCCATACCATACATGGAGATTTGTGTCATATCTTTTTTGGCTGACACACACACGAAACATATGAGCGGTTTGCACTGCTAGAAAATGTACAGTGCTGCTGAAGACAGTGCAAGTATTGAATATGTTTCGTGTTCTACATAATAAGCTAATAATGAAACGAGCAGTTGGCCACGTGCAATTAATTTAAAAATGTAGTAGAAAAGTTTCAAAAGAATGGGTCTCGCTGTGGGGAAAACAAAAGCTTTGGAGGAGAAGCCATCTAAATACCTCATATAACCAATAGGAGGCAGTCATGAACATGCCTTTTTGTACAAATTAATGTACTAATAATCTTATCGAAATTATATTACATTCATGTATAAAATATAGAGAGGGAGCATAAAACCTAAGCATTGTTGAAATAAAGCATCAAAAGACTGGGTCTCGCTGTATTGCTCAGGCTGCACTACAGTGTCTATTCACAGGCGCGAACCCACTACTGAGCGGCACGGGGGCTTTGACCTGCTCCGTTTCCGACCTGGGCCGGTTCACCCCTCCTTAGGCGACCTGGTGGTCCCGAGCTCCCGCAGGAGCACCATATCGATACCGAACTTAGTGCGGACACCCGATCGACATAGTCCACTGCAGCTCAGAACTCCTGAGCTCAAACGATCCGCCAGCCTCAGCCTCCCAGTAACTTGGATTACAGGCGCACGCCACTGCACCCGGCGAGAGAAGGAAGGACTTATTGGGCTTTTATCTTTGAGAAAAATTACGTCATTGGTTTAAATGTTGCTATAGTGACATCTAGGGGTGGTGATTGGAATCTCACTTGACTGCTAGCCCCTTTTTATTTTACCCATGTCTCCTACTATGTATTATTTTTATGTTGTTTGTTTAAAGATTAGATAGATAGATAGATGGGGGATCTTTTGTTTGTTTTTTGTATACATTTTAACACAAATAAATGTCAATTTAGGGGTCCTTGACATACAATGCCAATGAATAAATGTCAAACTATAACTGCACTCTCTGTCAAGGTGCCAACTTGCATCTTATGCACAAGTAGGCCATACATGGCCTACATCGCCATGAGGTGCGCTCACCACTGGCGATGCCAGTGACATCAACACTGGATCACCAGGGATGTTGGTCCCTCATTGGCTGTTAATGATGACGTAATTGCCAGAAATGCTGGTCCCCGAATGGGCTACGGGATTAAAAAACACAGGCAGACACCGATTTACGTGCATACGCAGCCGAACGCAGTACTTGCGTGCTCTGCTGGCGCAAGTAACTACATTGAAAAATAAAATCACACCTAGTGTGAAGTGAGCGGTGCTATTTATGAGTTAATTTCATAGCCAATCACGTGTCCTGGGAAGTATGGCCAATGGGACCCTGGGCGCACCCTGTGCCAAGATGTAGGCGATATGGAGGACAGATGTAGGCCACCAAGCTTCAGTTTACTTAAGCCTGCATCTCGGACTTCATCATGTGGCCAGTCTAAAGACGTCAATCCTCTATGATTTAATTCCTTTTCATGTAGGACCCCCAAATTGATATGCAGCTATTTGGCCGCGGAACACCATCTCAAAAATAACATTTTGCTGGGGACCCCCGTACTTAAGTCCTCTTAACTCACACCTGTCTTAAGGAAATGTAATAAATAATATTTATCAGCATGGGACTATCATTTATACAGCTCAATGGTTAAACAAAATTGTAGACACACGTTAATAGACGTTAAACGTGTTTATTTTGATCGCATATTATTACAACAATTATACACAGTGTAGGAAAAAAACACGTGGCAGAGATAAGCAAAAAGGGAATGTTGCTTTTTTTCAGTGATACATTTCACCAATTTGGAATGTGTTCTTCCCTGCTGGACTTAAATAACAATTCCATATTCAGTCACAAGATGGCACTACAGTACATTCACAAACAGTTTGTGTGCGCTTTCATCTCAAAGGTAAAGCAATTGTTCATTAATCCTCCAGTCATTGTCCTCTTCTACTGCGAGAACTAGAGGATGAGGTGGCAGAGTGGAAAAAAGGGAGTATGGATTTAAAACACAGATGAAACAATGAAAAAATACAAATTCAATTTGTGCTAAATACAGTGTTGAACATGCTGACATATACTCTGAGAATGTACAAATGGTCTATTTAGTTAGTTTGTAAACTCTGAAGAGTTACATATCTGTAAGGGTCCATTTGGAACCCATTTTAACCCTCATCGTCCCTGGTCCCCACTTTCCAATTCCATGCAACTGCAATGGAACAATGTGACTCGCCCACACATGTTGATTACCATTCACAAAGCTATTTCCACTGCCCAAGAGGACATCTATACTGTATATTCTATTCTCTTGGAATGTGTCTTGCACAGTGATATTTCTTCTAATAATAGATGTCAGTGTATGGCTGTAATTGTAACCCTGCTTTGACCATGGCAGTATTTTTTGGTCTCGATGGTGGTCTTTACAGGCAATGTGTTTGATTGACCACAAATATAAGATGACTGCTGGTAAAAAAAATATTTTGGTTTGCCCATATAGCATTGTACTGTAGTTATCTGCTCAGTCTCACTGGTTTCAATGCATGGTGAAATATAAGGCGAATGCTTCCTCACAGCCACACCAGTGGTACAACTGAGCCACTTATTTTCCTTACAGCATGTGGATGCATGCAGCCATGCAGGCACCATGTGCATTGATGCACACAGACACACAAACGAGGCCGTTGTCTCAAGTTGCATTAAGTGCAACCTCTCAGTTCCACTCACTTATCACAGTCTTCATTAACAGCTGCTGATTGACACACGCACACACGCGCACACACACGCACACACACGCACACACACGTCTGTGTATGGGTCTTGCTACATTTTGGACAATCCCAGGCTAGCTAGCTTGTGAGGAGAAAAGTCTTGTTATGCGAGCCTAACCACATGAACCCTAGCGTCCATATTCTGGGGTGAACATTCAGCTCACAACACGTCACAAACAACGCGACACACTTGTAGATCTGCTATTTTTGGCAAATGTTTCTGGCAGAACAGGGATGCCAGGGTTCAAGTGGTTACAATGCACAGTGTGGCTAATACCTAAAAAACCTAATAACTCTGCCTAAAGCTGCTACAGGATATACGTTTTTTTTCTACGTACAATAAATGCATGTCACGAGCACCTGCATCAGCAGTGTGAAAACAAAAAAGATAACAAAAAGGTTTGTTATAGTTCACTGCTGCAAAGTGAACCCCTTTTCCACAATTTAGTCAGTGTGGCCCGGTGACAGTTTGAAGGAAAGTTGAGCGGGAAGGAAACACGGAATGTTTCACTTTCAACATGTACTTGACCACTTTAAACCTGGTGTCCCTATGTTGGGCATGTTCTAGAAACAATTCAAACAACTTCAAAAACAACAACATGTTGTGAGCTTAGATCTACACTTGTGCTATTTCTGAAATGGTGCTTAAGTGGTCAAATTCAAGGAATGATTGTACAGGGAAGATCTGATGTTTGGCAACACATTGGCATCCCAGCTGGATCATCTGAGGAGAGGAGAGGAGGTGATGCAGCCTCTGTCCTTGTCCCAGGGACAGCTGGTGACACACTGGCAGGTTGGCTATGACTCAGAATCCTGAGGAAAGGAAAAACATGAAGAATATTACTCATAGCCACACACTCATAGCCACACACACACACACACACACACACACACACACACACACACACACACACACACACACACACACACACACACACACACACACACACACACACACACACACACACACACACACACACACACACACACACGAAGATTGTGTAAATCAAATAATTCGGAAGCATTTCCAGTTCCACAGTGAGCAGAACAATACCTCAATAAGTCTGCATGTAATCAAATCTGCATTAAACAAATTACCCAGTCAGCCTCTGGGGCAGAGACAGACAAGGGATGTGAACGAGAGAAAATCTAATGACCATTCATTTACCGGTGATCCACGGAAACGAGATTCTGTGACATAATAACGTTGTGCTCGTTATAATTCAGGTTTCTTTGAAAAGCAGATATGCCTCAACAATGAAAAATAAACAGCTATGCATAGACCTACAGTATGTACTCCTCCCTGAACAACAATTCTTGGGTTGGAGCTGATTGTGAAGGGTAAACATAACGTTCCTTTATGTTAATAAAAAACAAATGTAGCTTAGAAACCTCTCCATGGGAACCATTTTTCCACCACCTGAACATCAGGGCTGTTGGTACACAACACCCTGTCCTAATGAGCACACATTCAGTCTGCTCTGTTTGCGGCACCATCCATCATTTTAGCCCAGAGCACTGACTGAGCAGCGACATTACCTTTGTCCATTGGCTTATCAAGAAAAAAGAAATGGACAAGATATTGGCTCAGAGGTTTTGTTGGAAACCTAATAAACAACTCTCGGCTAACTGTATATTCTGACTGCAGGTTTTCAAAGTGGGGCCAATTGGAAAAGGAGAAAACATAAATACAAATAAATAAATGTAATTGGCATCACTATTTGGGGATTTTGGAAAGCCATTATTGTCAAAACCGTCTCATTAATATCAAAAATCCATAGTAGGAGTAGCAGGAATGGCCACAGCAAGAAGCTATGCTATTTGAGGGGTCCTTAGCATGGGAACGTTTGGAAACCCCTGATATAGACTGAGGTGAGGAGATGAGGCACACCTGTGATGTAAACATGTGCTGTGATTGTGACAAATAAAACTGATTCACACAGTAAACATCAGTCTAACATATAAACCAATCCTTTTTCTACAATACAAGCTGATGTGTATGAAAACCCCACAACACCCCACGCACACGCACACACACACACACACACACACACACACACACACACACACACAGTTAAAGTGCAGGCACGAGTGATGCTGTGCTGATCCAGCACCCCAGAGAGATGGAGGAGGACAGTGGGTGGCTTAAGAGGGAGATACGACAGACAGCAAAATTGACTGGCTTCTTGATTTACACAAGTGAGCCAGCCAGTAGTATGCATGCTCTGTGTGTGTGTGTGTGTGTGTGTGTGTGTGTGTGTGTGTGTGTGTGTGTGTGTGTGTGTGTGTGTGTGTGTGTGTGTGTGTGTGTGTGTGTGTGTGTGTGTGTGTGTGTGTGAGTGAGTGAGTGAGTGAGTGAGTGAGTGAGAGAGAGAGAGAGAGAGAGTATACTTTTGCTTACTTTCACTGAGTGTTGGGGACTGAGTCTCAGGAATGCAAACACAGTGTTGTCCTCCTTTGATTGAAAGAAATCCTCATAGTCCTGATGGGAAAACACCACAGCATATACACAGGTTACATAACCGCTATACTGTAAAATGGGTTATAAACATCAACTAAATGTGCCCTGAGGTACAAGCCCTCCCATCGCTCCTCTGACATCCGCTCATTCTGGCGTCACCAGTGAGTAGCTACTGCTGGATTACTGCATTGGCTGGGAAGACTGAGAGCGAACCGGAGCAGATAATCTGTCCCATCCAGTGACTGGATTATGACAGGATTACACAGTAACATGCAAACTCAGCAGAGGACATAAAATGGTCTTACCTCTCACAAAGTGCTCACTGATCCACGTTAATATTAATTTGCACAATCTTGTGCTACCCCTATGAGGCTAATTGTTTATGGTCTTTATTTTGCCTGTCATTAGTATTAGCCATGAATAACCTAAAAACAAAAACCTAAATACATTTACACACAATGCATATATATCCCCAAACAACATTGAACACAGTTTCAATAAAGTGTGGGTAAAAAAAAACCTAGCTAAGGCCATACTGTCTTTATATTCAGGTGTACTAAGATGTATAAGGAGCTGTCATGTGAGAAACATTGGTTGTTATTCATCCATGGCCTTGTCCTAACAATCTGAATATTATAGAACCAAGACGCCACTGCATGCTGGCCTGGTATTTATTATTATGAGTAGAGCTTGGCTCTATGACACAATAATTAAGCCTTGCCGATACATGAGGCAAATAGGGCCGGAGCCCATCTCCTGATTCTGTAGCGTGAGGCAGCTTGATGTACAAGTACACCCCCTGGATATGACGCTAGTATGTCGCAGGGATTTACCCCCAATCCAACCCTTGATGCTGAGTGCCAAGCGGGGAGGCACTGGGTCCCGTTTTTCAGTCTTTAGTAGGACCCGACTGGAGTTCGAACCTCCGACCTCCCAGTCTCAGGGTGGATGCTCTGAGACTGGGACTGTAGAACTATGGTCTGATCCCTGCATTTAGCAGAGAACTGCTTGACCGCTGTGTGTTTAATTACATATGTGCCAGTTTCTCCCATGAACTCACTGTGCACGATTCCTCAACAAAAGCCACTGAACAATCAATCCCATGAGAAAATATGTTTTTCCAAATTACAATTTCACATGTCAAAACTGAAATTAAACACCAAACAACAAAACAACTAAATAAAAACTAAAACTAATTTCAAAAACGATAACTGCCATAATGGCATTGCTATAATGCAGGTTGGAAAAGGTTAACCACTTGTGAGCTTGTAGATCGGCTATAGAGATTTGTTGTAGACGGAAAAGGCGGTCCAAGTACCAACAGTAGTTTGTTTTACCAAGAATAATAGAGAGTTTAAGTGGTATAAGACTCAGTTCGTACCCCACAGTAGAGGTCCTCGTTGAAGATCTGTGGTGGCACTGGGTTGCCCTTCTCCGGCTGCTTGTCTTGGGGGATGTTCCGGTTCATCCACAGACGCTGCTCCTCCATCATGGTGATGTCTACTTCCTGGAAGCAAATACGATTGGACTCCAGGAAGCCCACAACATCCTGCTGATGCTTCTTCACCTAAAGGGTGTGGAGAGCGGAGAATGGAAGCATGGAGGATAAACGGAGGTTGAGGTGGGTGGAGGAGAGAAGGTGGTCAAAGGAAGGGAGGTAAAAGAGTTAATTCATTAATACATGATCAAAACATGTCTGAGAATATACACATCATGACAGCCGGGTTATCAAACCTTTTAATTTCAAGGACCCCAAAATGTATGTGTTTGGCCCCCATTTGTGATGTTAAAATGTCAATTTTGAGCTACTGTACAAGTGAGCTTGCAGACCAGCATTGGCTTTGCCATTTTTCAACCTATCTTCTTCATATAACAGATCCTCACTAATGCTCATAATAAAATAGCAAAAAAAGTATACTCGGTCCAAGTCTCTTAGTCTTAGGAGAGCTGGGGGTAGTTCAGAAATCCATAGTCTTGTGACATAATCGTTTGACAGATTTTTTTGAAAGAATATTTCGATTTTTATTATCTTGAGAACAATGGCTTCCACTTTAACATTGCAACTTTTCAGGAATAGAAAGCCTGCATTTTCTATTCGCTTGGATTCTCCATCGATGATGTCACAAGATGATGGGTTTCTGACCTGCCCAAAGCCCTCCTCTGAGATACAGACTGAGTAGAAAAGAATGATGCTATTTTATCATGAACATTAGTGAGGACCAATTATATGAAGATAGGTTGAAAAGTGGTGAAGTCGTCGTTTAAGTATATAGGATTAAACTGATTTTGATGCTATATTAACTAATTTGTGTGGGGGACCCTCTGAAAGCCCTCAAGGACATTTGAGAACCACTGCTTTATGATATCATTAACACACTCCTTTAGTTCATTCAGCCTGCCCTACAGTATTCCCTGTACAATCCTGAGTGACATGGCTAAATTAACATTTTCCTGTACATGCTTTCACATGCAGTGTGCTTATCTGTAGTGACATCCAACTGTATATTGGTCTTACTCTTTGCCATGGGGTCACAAGTTTAATACACTCCTGTAATGACAGATGATATAAACGGACACAGCTACATGGGTTCACAACGCACAAATTGCACATAATGTGCAATATTGATTGAATTGTCTCTGTCCAGACTGTAATGTGGGCATTAATTGATTATCGGTGGACCTTGGGTTTGAAGCCATCATTTTTTCCATTTCTTTAATCTAGTTTTAGATCAATGTACATGACTAGATTACAGGAGTGGCACATCCAAGCTGCTTTTCAATGCTGTCATAATATTTCTTGTCCCGCTAACATTTGAAAAATGCAAAAACATCCGTCTTTCAAAAGAATCCATCCAAAATATGATTTTGGCAGGGAATGAGTTGAAACTAGAAGCAGTGCTCTTCCGAGCACAGGTCTCCACCAGGTCAGGCATGTAATGTGTTTTACATAAGTCGGCCTCCTGATGGCGCTATAAAAGGCTGATGTAAAAAATGCAGGGAAAAGGTTTTACCTTGGCTCTAAGGAGTGCGCATACAAAGTTTGACACTAATCGGTGGAGTTATAGGTGAAAACATGAATCGGCCTGTTATAGCGCCACCATGAGGCTGATTTGATTTTTCTTAAGTGGCATTTATTCCTCTGCCTATTGGGAATGTGCATGCACAATTTCACCAAAATCGCACACTGCGTTCAGGATTTCAGGCATTTTATTCAAAACTGACCAATCCTGCAAACTTTGAAAGCCAGTTTTAGCCAATCAGGATGGAATATGGAAAATCTGACACATCCATGTCGATCACATGACTGTCGAGATACTGTCTACTGATTTACGTGATTTTTGGACAAAATCTGTAGGAGTACTGGCAAAAGTTAGTTTTGCAAAAGTCGGCCTCCTGGTGGCGCTAGAACAGGCCCATGTGAAATATTTGGGGCAGAGGTTCTGAATTGGTGTTGAGGGAGTGTGTGTGCACAGTTTGGCAGCGACCGGGCCAACAGCGCCGGAGATTAGCTGGTAACGGACAAACGGACGGACGGACGGACGGACGCACGCACAGACGCACGCACGGACGGACGGACGGAGGGGAAAACATACTCTCCCTCAGCCTTCGGCTGGTGGAGACAAAAAACTGCTGGCCTGGGACTTATACTAAACTAGAGCAAGAACTTCAAAGGGACTCCAGATTTAATTTGGGCTTCGTAAACCGTCCTTAAAGTTACACAGGCCCAACGGTGTGCTTCAAGATGCTATGACAACTGTACACATAAACCATGTGTGCGGGGAAACTGTTTGGATTTGTGTTTGTGACTTTGAGAAAATAGACATTCTCACATGGTGATGTCAGAAAGATGGAAAACTCCCACGCTTCTCATGGGTTATTAAAAGATCTCCTCACATACACACACAAGTGAAACTTCCTGTGCTCTGCTGAAGCCAGTGACCATGTTGAGAGAACAGAGTGGATCATCCCCTTTCTTCTCAGGAACAAAATCATCTCACATGTCAAGTCACAAGCATTGGGAGAAATATCCTATCCTATAATACATTGTGGATTCCACTTGGGTGCAATCAATAATTCTATTTATAGGGCACCTTTCACAGTGATTATGAATACGTTCAATTTATGGAGACACAAATTCTACCAATTCCTCTGCTTTAACGTTCACTAATTTTAACTAAATTGATGATGTCCCATCAAAAAGCCTCTTCTGCAGGAATTAAGTTGTCAGCAGAGAACATAACCCAGATGAGGATGTACTGTACTGTATATGGCTGTTGTCTGTGTGTGGATATGAGCATGTGTGTGTGTTTTGTTTTAAGGTTGGTGCTGCCGACAATGAGGCTATTGTTCTGCCTTAAACACAAAGGACTGTCCGAGGATTGCTCTGAATAATGCTTCGTTTAGCGTAGACACTCAAAGACCCAAACAATACAATAACAGCATGCCAGACATCTATTGTGTCGGTGTCTTTTGAAATAGCTTATCACTATCAATACTATCAGTATATATGGCCATAAAACAATAGTAATTGGACCCTTGACAGACACAAACTGTAAATAACAATTTGCAAGGAATAAGGAAATAGACCAGTTCTATATTTTTGTTCAGTTGAGAAGTTAAAGCAGTTCCTTGAGTGTCTATAAACACACACAGCAACCACTGTACCTCCAAGCTGAACAGAGAGCATGTGAGTAAATAATGAAAGCGGTGCACCTGTGGCGAGTGTGAGTGATTTTATGTCAAGAGAAGGATGTATTCAGATTAACGTGAATGCTGTACGTACATATCAGTAAATATACATACACACACACACACACACACTGTTTGACTACAGAGATACAGTATGCATCGTTTTGGTAATACGCGGATGCATGGATTAAGCAGGGTTAAGCAAATCCTTAACAAGTACAGCACTGGGCCGCAATACTGCCATATTGGGGTGTGTGTGTGTGTGTGTGTGTGTATAGACAGTGATAGTGAAAGAGTGTTGTGACTGTATGGTTATCTGAGTCACAAGTACATCTACGTAGTGTGCAGTTATAGTTCTTATCCATTTCCAGACTTTATTCCAGAGCAAACTATATCTATAACCCAAAGCATTAAATCACATGAAAACCAGCTAAACGTATCCAAGTTCGCCAATAGGTGGAGACGTTTGAAGACAGATATGGAGTAGAAAAAGCAGGTGAACACACACTTCTCTCTTGCCATTAAAAAACTATCCATTGGACTATAAAATATGGCGCCTTCATCAGGGTGTACAGTCACACTGTCAAGAGTGCATAGATAAAGGTCACAGTCACCTGTGTGCAATCAGCATTCTGCAGTTCTCCCAAAAGGAGACACTAATCAGTCTACAGCCAGATAACAGTCTAATCCAGAGTTTTTCAAACAAATTTCAAGGTCTCCCCTTAACTCTGACAGTGTACATATGGAACCAAATGAACCCGACAGGTTCATTTGTACACTGTCAGAGTTACAGACTTGTAGGCTATGCGTCCCCCCCTATAGGAACCCACAGAGTCCCTGGAATCCACATTGAGAACCACTGGTTAATCTGTCTACACCCAGATATGAAGTTATGAACAATAACAAACTCTGAGAAGCAGGAGCATGACATTTACCCCAAGAGGTCATGAATATACAGTATTTTAATATAGGATCTGAGAATTATAGCAATTTAAGTACTAAGCAGAGCATCACAGATCCATTTTGACACTCTCTGAGATAAACATTGAAACTGTGACACTGTGGATTTTATAGCGATTAGTGGAGGGGATGACAATGCACTTCATTCATCGTGGACCGATGGTTTCTGCCTCACTAACACTAATCTGCTCTCATTCATCTGGGAACTGAGGCGCCGCATTTCTTTTGATTAGTTGTTCTCTCTCTCTCACGTGCGTCTTTTTATCTCTCTGCCTCTTTCACTTTGCTGTTCTCTCTTCCTATGTTAGCCAGACCCAAGACACAAACACACACTAGTTTGAGTTTTAAATCAAATGAATAATGCCTGTCACCTCCCATATCTCCTCTTTAATGCAATTCCACCTCTAATTCAATTCAACAGAGCTGAAAATTGAATTTCACATGAGCTCACCATCACTAACACAGAGCTGACCCGTTTCCCGAACAGCCTCCCTATTCAAGTGTACATGAGTGTGTGTGTGAGGTGTGTGTATGTATGTGTGTGTCATAGGATTAAAAATAACTCCTTTGTAAACCATAAAGGATTGTGTTGCCCCACTCCAGACAGAGACAAGTGAAGTGAGCATGATAAACTAAATATTACTCATTGTGCCATTACCTAAGACTTTAAGAATTCCTTCTGAGTTTTCAGTTATCTGCTCGCACTCTATAACATCAACCTCCACACATGGGCTAAAGATAAGAGAATGGAGAATGTCCAACCAGGAATACTAAACACTTTTGATTGAAACTAGAGATAACACTTTAGTAATGGGATGTGTGCAAGGGAGATTGTGAGCATGTGTTGATGCTTAAGGAAACAACCAAACTGCTGATGTATAGATCTTTTAGTTGCGACCGTAGGGAGCTACTTACTGTAGAAACCTCCACCGGCTGTCCGTGGGTCAGTGAGTCAGTCACACTTTTGCCCTGCTCATATCTCCACAACCGTTGCCCCCATCCATGCCAAATTTTGCACACACACTCCTTGACTGCCAAACTACAACCTCCAAGGACCCCCGGAGCCCCAGGGACCCCCAGGTCCCTGGGGGACCCCCAGATGTAAAAAATTACCAAATGTGCTCACACGTCACACTTTTTCCCTGCTTATATCTCCGCACCCGTTGACCCGATCCATGCCAGATTTTACACACACACTCCTTGCCTGCCAAACTACAACCTCCAAGGACCCCCGGAGCTCCAGGGACCCCCAGGTTCCTGGGGGACCCCCAGATGTAAAAAATGACCAAATGTGCAAAAATGACCAAATGACCACCCCAACGGGGCTGCTCACGGGGAATTCCCGGGGACCACCGACTCCTGGTGCTCCAGAACGGATGCAAAAGTGGTGGCGCCCCCAGTGGAGGACCCCCTGCCACTGCAGCGCACATAAAATGCCGTAACTCGGGCTAGGAGCGTCCGGGAGAGCCGGGGCCGGTACCTATTCGTCCGCCAAGGCAACGCGGAGACCCCACCCCTCATTTCTCACATGGCCCTATTCTAGCACCACCTTCAGGCCGATTTTTAAAACACATTTTTGGACACTGCTCCTACAGTTTTCGCCCTAAAATCACAAATATCACTACACTACACAGCATGTCTACACTCATGTCATCAACATGGATCAGGAAGATTTTGGAAAAACACATTTTTGCCCTATTTGTGGAGATAATCCACCTACGGTCGCTTATCTCCCGATTAGGGAGTCTTACTGGTATAGTATAGTATAGTATAGTATAGTATTGATTGATTGAAGAATGTATTAGAAGATTGCAATAGAAACAAGTACAGTTTCATGACAGTACAAATCACTGGTAGGTCTACAAGGTCAACTAAAAGGAGATCCTAGAAAGCCAAAGCTTATTTCCACAGGAACCACACTTTAAGTATCTCATATAACATAACATAACATAGTAGTGTATAGACAGACACCTCTAGGCTACTGGTTAAGAGCACAACGTTGAATAATCACTTGTTTGCGCATAAAATATGCACTTTGCACTCCCTGTAAAAAAAGGGACAAACTTTTAACAAAGCAGTAAAAACCTGCAGAAGAGCAATGCCTGACATCTCGACCCCATATTAGCCCTACATACTGTAGGCCTACATATTATTTGTCATAATTGATAATTATTTGTCATAAATAATTGATAAATGCATGGAATAATGCAATGAAAACTCATCTGCAGGCATTAGAACTCTATGGTAAACCTCCCTGTGCACTTTCACTCACCAAGTCACCATCTCAAACGCCAAGTGGTTCCTTTGGCAGAATTGGCACAAACATTTCCCAACGAATATGATTCAAGTGACAGCAGTATACAGACAGTACCACAGTTTCAACAAACAGGTTTAAATATAATGTGTTATGTGTCTATTATACATTGACTGATGTCGAGTGTTATCGCGCAGTGATTCGTTTATCTCAGCGCGCATCTATGCGCGCACTTACATAAACACAGTCACTCCTGTTTGTTCCATGCTTGTTCCCTGTATAAACAAGATTTTACAGATGTCATTGTTTTACAGTCACAGGCCATGCATCACACAAATCAAATCGTCGATATGATCTGCTAGTTACTCACCGCCACAGAGCCAGTGGAAGAGGCGATGTAAACCTTGATGACCATTTTAATCCTAAATCAACGCCACACGCAACCAAGCAAACTCTTTTTTACCGATTCGTTCTAAGGAAACATTAAAGCTCCAAACACGATATGCGTTTGCCTTTCACTGTCATTCAGATGCAGGTGCGTTTTATCGCGTCTCTCTCTTAATATTTCTACTGTGCCATCATAACAAACACGGAGCTCAGCGCGTTTCTGCTGTGACTACAACTGAGCTTCACGCTCCACTGCTCCAGCTGGTCTCCTGTCGTCATGAGCAATGCCTGAGCTCTGCACTTGTACTACCAGTAGCCTAGTGGTGGATCCGAGGGATGACGGGAAATGTAGTTGTTTTTCCTACATTTGTATTTATATTTTACATATTTTTAATCTATTTGGGTGTGAAATATTTTTGGTTGAATTTCATATTGCTTTGTGCACGTTCAAATTATTTGTGAAGAACAAAACCAAATGGTATTTTGTATGTGTTGGTTTGTTTGTTTGTTTGTTTGATTGATTGATTGGTTGATTGATTGATTGATTGAAGAATATATTAGAAGGTTGCATAGGAAAAGTATAGTTTCATGACAGTAGCCTAAATCACTGGTACAAGGTCAACTAAAAGGAGATCCTAGTAAGCTTTTCGGCTTATTTGTACACCACTTTATGTATCTCATAACATATAACATTAACAACAACAACAAAACGATAATAATCAAAATAATAATAAATTAATGTTATTTTTCTCTAATTATTTTGAGCTATATGGAACAGTTTTAAGTGTGGTAACAGCGCCACTCTGGTGGTTCCAACCCAGAAGTGCAGCGGAGCGCAGCGCAGCAAGTGGGTTGCCATGGAGCAGCGTCGCTGACAGTACAGTACAGTGAAGAAGGACTATAGGCGTGGGCTCACTCACACTCTGCCTCTCTTTTATATGTCGGATAATTATAGGATCGTAAAATACCACATTATTCTCAAAACATTGTCACGATCCGATCTCTGAATGAAGTAAATGGAGGGCCAGTGTATGGATAACGTTAAAAGTAACTGCTAGTTTGCTAACGTAGCTGGCTATGCTGCTAGCCTTGTTGTTGTAGAAGCTATTTTAACGACGGCTAGTCCAGCCAACAAGCTTATTTACTAATCGAACCTGTTTATATGGAACAACGAGGACTGCAAGGTGGGAAGGTCGAAGAGTGAAGCTGAAAACGGAAAGGTTGGTTGTTGCCACTACAACACCCACCTGTTGATGACAGCAGCTATGTGTTAGTGTATCGTGCTAGGCAGCAGCTTACTGTACGTTATATTAGCTAGTAATAACACGTTAGTTGCTGTCAAACAGGGGTTATTTGAATGCAGTTTCAGTGTATTTCAATTCACTTTAACTTTGGAGAGGTTATCTGCTACTAATAATAACATAGAGTCTGATATGGGTTGACATGATTTATTGACTTCCAGCAAATGTGCCTGACTGTATTCCTGTTGCCAGAAGACACGGCCTGTTGTGTTTAATCCCATCTGTCACTGACACTGAAGTCACCAGCAACTTGGTGCAACAAGCTCTACTGCATGCTCATAACATTATTTTTTGTTGTTTTTGTTTTCACTATTTCGTTTCTTTTTTAATGATGATATAATAATCCAAGCTGGTTTAAGCTTTTGCGTGATGATAGAGTATAGGAGAATAACGATGACGTGATTATTTAGGAATTATAGACGAACGAAGAACCTAAACAAAGTGTAATAATTAATGGCCTGAAGTCTAGTCGGTCAAGTTCAACAACAGCAACAACAGTCAAGCAAATACAGTGCCAAGAAGACAATTAGGCAAAGTGCTAAGTAACTCAAGCCTGGCATCTGTCAAAATAACAGAAGCAGCGCCTTATATTCAAGTTGTGATTGTATTATTGTCAAAGATAAGGAGGGTTGTCCATTGCAGCAGAGATCGAGTACTTATCCTTGAATGTAATGTCAAGTCTAATCTGTGCATGGCCTGTGTGCTTAGCAACAAATGATCTGCCCTCTCAATAAGTCATTAGAGCACACAGTGTATGTGTGCAATCAGTGGCAGCCGCAGAGAGGAACAGTGCTATAATACATCATTCACCTTCACCCTCATGGAAAGTTCTGCTTCTCATGTTCAGTCGCTTGGTGACCTAAAGGCCTCTCCATACTTCGACCGAAATGTTCGGTGAGTTGTGTTTTCCGACGTGCAAATTTCCGAACTCTCGTTCGGTCCAATGCTTTTCAGAAGTCCCGAGGGATATAATTTTATGGTAGAAAAGGACCTTTTGACCGAAAACGGCGGTTTCGGTCGAAGTATGGAAGGGCCTTAAGACGCACACTATATAACAGGCAAGCAATCCAGTTGGCCCAGCTTCTTATTACAGTTTTTCCGAATTTTTAAATAACTACTCTTCTTTGTCCAGAACAGATTATGAAAAGTATACTGTACAACCACTTACGTTGCCACTAGGACATTAACTCATTGGCCGCCTCCCCCGATAGTCACGAGAAAATTCCAATGTCGCTCCCCGCCAGGCCCGATAGTCCCGAGAATTTGCTTTTATATAATGTAATGTTTAATTACATTATTCTGCAGCCCGTGAAAAAGTTTGAGCTTTCAGTCATATAACAAACCAAAGATATCACTCATCACAGTAAGTGTGTTTGAAAACAAGAGTGTAATAACGTATAAATCTCAATAGAAATGAATAAAACTCCCAATAAACCACAGTGAATGCATTTAGCGTGGCAGAGCGCAGCCCGCAGAGTGCAATCAGCGGCACACTGGCCACACGCATGTAAAGGGATGTGGGGCAGGGATGTGCAGAGAATATTTAGAGAGGCAGGGGCTGACATTTCTAAAGGGGCCTTTTGGTGGACAATTCTATTGAATGCAGCCCTCAGGGGCAGGGGCTCAAGCCCCCTTTGATGTCTATGTGTGTACATGCCTGGTGAAGGGGCTGGCAGAAGCGACAACGGAGCAGCTGGATCTGAGACCATTTTGCACAAATCAAACAAAATCCAGTAAAATGTTCACTTGGAAAGCCATGACCTGCCTCATTGGCCAACAACACACAGCTTCATCATAACCCCCAAAGTCTCGACAACAAAATATTATGTCCCAGGCAGCCAGACAACAACGAAGATCAGAAGATCAGATCAGCAGGAGCGTCACAAGGGAAAAGTGGGACGAGTCTGAGTTACTAGGGCCCAAGGTGGAAGGGGCTTCATTATTTTATACTTTTGCTATTGAAAAATAGCAGATCTACAAGCTTGCAGCGCGACACTCGGTGCCATGCTGTGAGCTTGTATATATCTATTTTTTAAATCCCCCTATGTAGAAAATTCATGGGGGGCCCGCAGTGAATCCTTGTACCCAGGGCCCAGCACCGACACCCAGTTGGAACAGATCCTCAGCCCACTACAAACACAACGTATAGAAAGCCTGGTGAGGCGAGGCCGAGGTTACAAACAACACAATCACCTACTGGACAAGATGCAGTCGGCCGGTCCAGTCACCACCAACCGATCTTCAAGCCCTGCTACGGGAGTGGAGAGGAGAAAATATCCCCCCCCCCCGGCGGAGTCCTCAATCAGGCGACCATTGTCTGAAGAAAAGCAACGTGTTGCGTCCATATAACTTCCATCGGTATGTAACAAAACTGGTGAAAATAGCAGATCTGCAAGCACACAACGCCTCGCATCCAAGCGCCCATGGAGCCTGATGGAGGAGTTGTTCTAGGTGTATTATATTCCAGTTATCAGGAAAGGGTCGCGTCCAAACTCCCAGCGGTGGAACAAAAAAAAGGAGTGAAAATAGCAGATCTACAACGCGTCGCGACAGTGGAATCCAACAGGGAAGAAACGAAAACACGGCGATCGTCATTGTCAGTAAGTTACTGTTGTTTCCATCCTCCTAACCTAAACTAACTGTAACAGTTAGTTTACCTAGGCTAGAAGACTCTTCCTGCTCACTTGGCTGATATGCTCCTGCGTGCGTCCCTATGGCGTGCACGCGCAATCGCGCATGTGCGCGTGTTTGAGGCGTGCCGTGCAACAAGTCCTTGCAGCCTGAAGCCGTGAAGGAAGGAAACGAGCTCGCGCCTGAGGCAATATCACCACTGGGCGTATGTGATCGCTGCAGTCTGTTCCGCTCTAAAGCCCGCCTACTGTATCCGGTTATGTAACACTCACATGCATGCAAGACACGTTTCCGCATCCGGTATAGACCCAGGCCGGATCACCAACAAGCAGAGTAACTTGATTGCTATCAGTTCTCTACCAAGCCACCGAGGCAAGCCAGTAGTTTGCGCACATCATGAGAGCGATTCAATTCAAAGGAACGTTATTGGCATGAGAAAACATAGGCTACGTTTACATCGCCAAAGCAAGTGCCACAAATAAATAAAAACAGTTGAATATGGGGAACATATTTACAGTTATACACATAGGCCTTGCCTTATATAAAGTTATACGTTATAAGTGTGTGTGTGTGTGTGTGTGTGTGTGTGTGTGTGTGTGTGTGTGTGTGTGTGTGAAAATGTGATCTGTGCAAAATAAAACACTTGAATGCTGAATAAAAGGTAAAAAGCTTATTTATATTTGTGTGAAGTCAGTATGACGCCCTAAGGGCAAGAGGTGACCTATTACAGCCCTATTACACTATTCCAGTTATTGCCCTATTACACAATTACACTTATTACACTAGTAAACTTATCTGATAAGTGCCTGACGCCATAAATACAAATATCAACTGAATTATCCACTTGAAAAGCGATCGATCACAAAAAGGTCAATATCTCCAGTTTTATCAATTAGAGCTGGATTTTGGTCAAAAATGGCTATTTTGAGATGGCTGCAACTATAGAAAAAAAAGCTTTTTATTTTATTTTTTTATTTTTTGGTGAGACTAGAGGTTGTCTTGTTTCTTTTCAGGTACTGTAAGACATTGTCGAAAAAACACAGAATTTAGGAAAAATGTCAATATAAAAAAAATATATAAATTTTTTTATTAAACAAAATGGCAGTAGAGCCATACAGTCAATGTTAAAATGGCGGCCAATGTGTTAATGTCCCCCTTTGTGGGTAAGGTGCTCTTGTTATTGTAATGCAAAATAGCATCTGTTGTTCAAGGTTCAAGGTTGTACTTTATTGTTACGTCTTTTGTACAGGTACATAAGAGTAAAGCATATTTTTGTTCGGCTTCCTTTCAGACAATGCAGTGGTATATATAAAATAACAGCAAAACAACACATCTAAAGATAAAATAATAAGTAACAATGACATAGGAAAGAAAGAGAGTGCAAAAGGCAAAAGAGAATGAAAAAAGCATCCTCAGCTGTACGTGCATAAAGCTTGATATATTTGTATACACCAATTATTATTATTTTAAAATGTTTATTTGCAACCATGTGTGTAATTTCCTCTTTTTCCATCCATAAAGTGTTTCCGGAACAAGCCAAAAAGTCATGGAATCGGAAAACACCGACCACACCTACGGAGACAACCGGGATGCTGAACAAAGTCGGCAATCCCTACGGACCACAGGGAAGAATTCCCAAGCATCATCTTTCCAAAGTCCAAAACGTGGCAGCAGCCACCGGGATAACCGGGATGCTGAACAAAGTCGGCAATCCCTACGGACCACAGGGAAAAATTCCCAAGCATCATCTTTCCAGAGTCCAAAACGTAGCAGCAGCCACCGGGACAAGAACCAGGACGCTGGTGAGAAGGAGAGCTCTGCTTTGGACAGGTCCAAAACCCGGATCTGGGATCCAGATCCAGACCGGGATAGGATCTCAGATGAAGAAAGACGGAGAAGCAGCCGGTCGTTTTATTCTGATAACTATGAGAATGAGTCTCATTCTGAGCGCTCACTGTCACCATACTCTCGGTCCAGGACGCCATCCCCATCTCCACCCAGACAGGCCAAGAAGATATTTAACAGCCCCGGCTACAAGAAAGGTGGGTAAAGCACCAGGGAATGCAGACATAGCCTGGCTTAGCCAGACTATATACTAATGCAGCTAACTAACTGCAGTATGCATCCCCTCCTTGTTTTAACATGGGTGGATGGTCTAGCTGGGCTAGGCTAACGCAGACACACACAATCAATCAATAGCAATCAATTAATTAATTATTATACACTATTGTGGCCATCATCAAAACATTTGTTTTTGAAATTGAGTTGACTTGCCAGTAGATGGCAGCATAGCACTCATTTCCAATATTGTGGCATCTGGGAAGATTGGAAGACAACCCACTCTTACAGTACTGACAAAGACAATGGAAAAGGAAGACTTGCTAACTTCGATTGATTTCCTGTATCTTTGTAACATGGGCCCCCACCTTAGGTGGAAGTAGGTAGTGGGTCTCTTAATTCCAAAGGAGAAGTAAATGGAGTGGGGAGACGAGGGGACCATGGTGGGAATGGTGGGAAGAGACAACCATGCCCACTTAGGAGACCATTTGTGTACCAGTTTTCGTAGGCTATACTAGTGTTGAGGTGTGCAACAGGCTATCTGGGCATATCAAGGATCTTTGGTACTGATGAATATGAAGTGCACATGACAAGCAATTTAATGCTTTCTGTTCTTCATGAAACACAGGTTTTCATCATTCTTATTAGGATGGTTTAGAAAAAAGGTATACAAATATATTGCTAATCTTCGTAATGAATACAGGCTATGAAAGTTGTTAAAGTTTGATCAATCTCACCTTAGTTTTTTGGGGATCAGGTGTTTTGCTTAATCTTGTCTATCCCCAGGGAGGCGATCCGTGCCATTCAGATGCACTTGTATGTCGACGATGCCATCAGTAAACGTTGTCTAATTAACCCGCCCACCAGTCCCAAAAGAAAAAATATATCTTTATGCACTCTGTTCTCCTGTCTCCCAGTGGCTGTGGTACGTCGGGGTGCGCCTCGCCTGCAGCGTCCTGGCGGTGGGACCCACTCCCAGCAGCATCGACAGGGGGTGCGCTCTCAGAGCAAAGACTCCACCGCGCCCCTGAAAGACCTGGACTTGGTCACCAAGCGCTTGCTCTCAGCTCGCCTGCTGAAAATCAACGAGCTGCGAAACGCCCTCGCTGAGCTGCAGCTGCGCACCGACGATCTGCAGAAGGAAAACCGCATCCTGAAGCAGGTATCTCAACTAGGGTCCATTCTTTGCACTTTCAGTTCAATCAAGCTTCAGCATTTTGCTGTGTAGCTACGAGCTTTGGTTGAATCGCTGTTAAAGACCTCTCCTGCATGATATGCAGGAGAGGTCATATGCAGCATGTATCCTTGGTTCGATTCTGATATAGATACCTTTATTATCCCAAGGGGGAAAATCAGTTGCCCAGCGCCTAGGCAGCAAAGCAGTTTAAGGTTACAAGGTTACAGAGAAGTATGAAAAGAAAAAGGAAGTGCTACTGTTGTGTACAGTGAAAAAAAGCAAGGCACAAAAAATAATAAATATATAGAGGTCTTCTGGCTCATGTCATGCCCCTCTCTGCCCTCAGTTTCCTGCTTTATGCTGTCAGGAATAGTATTTTATCATTAATGGGGAGAGGAGGTTATCAGTTCAGTTAGTAAATGCTTTACAAATTATAAACTACTGATAAACAATGCAGCCTCATGTCATGTCAGCCACATCATAAAGAGATAAAGACTTTATCCTAATAAATGCTGTAAAAAAAAAATGTTAAGACCCTTTTAGACTATTTTAGTTAATTATTCTGTATTTCTCCCTGTGTTTAAGTTTAATAATGATAATTTTAAAACACCCTTCTCTCTTCCAACACTCCGTCCAGCTCCAGGTGCGTCAGGAGAAGGCCCTGCACCGCTACGACGACACCGAGAGCGAGATCACCCAGCTGCTGTCGCGCCACAACAACGAGACGCACGCGCTGCGCGAGCGGCTGCGGCGGGCACAGGAGCATGAGAGGGTGGTGGAGCGACAGCTGAAGAACAGCGACGAGCGGCTGCAGAGGAGCCAGGCGGCCTGCGCCCGGCTGAAGAAGCTGGCCGAGCAGCGGGAGCTCGGACCCAGGGAGGAGCTGAGGCGAGAGCTGGAAGAACAGAAGACACAAACCCTGGAGGGAGAACGCAAGATAAAGGTGATGGCCTTCTACAGCGTGGCCTATAATAGGGTTTGTCTGTATGTAATGTATGCACTTAAGAGGAGCGTGAAAGTTGAGTCATAGTTGAAAATCTAAGCATGTAACATCTCTCACGTACAACAACATTGATGCAACTTGCACACAAGTAGCCAGCCTATTAAACCGCATTGTGATTTGTTCACAATCTGCACACAGAGTAGCTTACTAGTGATAGCTTGGGCAGAGAAGCTATGCTGTTATTAGACTATATATTTTTTTATTTTATGCCATGGCTCTGTAGGAGGCGAGATGTGCCATCTAGAAATGGGTCTGTGGGTCTGTCTGTCTCTGTATGACCGTTGCTAATCTCGCAAACCGCTGGACCGATTTCCACTTAACACATACAGTATGTTGGGATTTTAAGTAAAATTTGATAGTTGGTATCAATGGCGGTTGGATCGGACTTAAACCTTGACCAAATAAATATGGAGGTGACTGACGTTGTGTGTGTGTGTGTGTGTGTGTGTGTGTGTGTGTGTGTGTGCGTGTGCGTGTGCGTGTTTGTAGGAGCTGGAGCGCAGCATGGAGCTCAGCAGCAGTAGCTACCAGAGGCAGCTTTCTGCAGAGAAAAGGAAATATGTCAACGCTCAGGATGCAATCATGGCTCTGCAGGAAGATCTTACACGACTGGGCAACAAACTCAAGGTATAAACACACACATACATAGAAATGGGTGTACAAAAATACTCACTTGCATGCGGCTTTGTGCGTACACAGATTCAGGTGTGTACTGGCTATTTATTCATTCTAATGTAAGTTCCGTCTCTATTAGGAGAAGGAGCGAGAGCTGGATGCCAGAAACATCTATGCCAACCGCATGGTAAAACCCACATCTAGAAAAGACAATGACAGCGACATAAAGAGTACAGGTTTGTTGTGGTGCATAGTTTTTGTTTATGATTTGTTTGAGCAAAAGCTGTTTATATTGTCACAGAAGCTGCATCATTTCCTGGGATAGTTTTGAAGGGAAATGAACACCGATGTGAACTGCTTGTTTGTCCCACATAATATAGTCTCCAGTAGGAACAGCACCAAGGCAGTGCAGACCGAAGGCAGGACGTCCAGTCTGGACTTCCCCACCCCTCCACCCATGACTCCCGATGGCAACAACGAACAGGCGCCCAATGGCTACCTTTCGCTCAAGGTAAAGTTTCTTTACATCCAGGCTGCCCACATTTCACCCTGCTGTTAAAAAAACATATACTTAATTCACTGTGGTCCCCCATGGGTCTGTACATGGCCCCATCTATCCATTATTAAAAGACTCATTATTTTACTACATTGATTAGTCCGATTAATCTTACTCTATCACTGAGTCAAATGTTGTTTTTTTGCCCCCTCTTGGTTACTTGCCCCTGCAGGAGCTTGACGAGGCAGACAGAAAACAGAGTGAAACGGAGGAAAGGAAGGCATGGGAATGGGAAACTGGCAAGGAGAGAAAGCGGGAGAAAGACAAGAAACAGCCGCTAGGAAGGGAACTGAACGCCTTGGAGGTGAAAGCCAGGACACTAAGAGACGGTAAGCTTGTACACAGGCACCATATTTATGCTCTGGTCCGTCATGCATTGACTTGGACAAAATCTCAGTACAGCAAATGGTCAACTTTAATGATCTTGATTCCTTGAAAATGTATCATCAGTGAGGTTCAGGTGTGGCTCTGCTTATGCCCAAAGTTTAATTGGTTGATATAGAGGTTTCTTTGGTCGATAAATATATTTGTTTGACTGATTGATATGTTGTAGAGATTTCTTATTAAACAGAACAGTATTTCCACAGGCCGGCAGAAAGAGAAGGAGGAGGGCGGAAACACTTTGAACCTGAAGGACGAAGAGAACAGGAGGCCTGGCCGTGAGCCTCTGTCCAGTCAGCATGTGACAGAGGAGGAACAGCGTAAGAAAGAGCAGCTCCTGGCCAGGATGCATGAGATAGACCGTCAGAACCAGACCCTGCCGGACCCCGTGTTCACTGAAACCGAGTCCACGCTTTCCCAGTCCGTTGCTGGTGGCACCACAGTCCGGTCCCCACCTCGCTCGACCGAATCACGGAACCATCAGAACTCTGCCATCTTTAGCTTCACAGAGCCAGAGGAGTCGAGTTTGCGCGCAGGCGCCGGGAGCCGGGAAGGGGCTAGGAGAAGCGTGGCCATAGATGGCGGCGTGGGAGCATTGGGGGTCGGGAGGAGAGGCATGCGGGCTCAAACCTCAGACGAGGACATGGCATTCGGAAGCTACGCCCCGTCCTTCGGGCGCCCGGCCCCTCGAAGCTCCTCCGGCTTCCCTCCACCTCCGCCTCCGGCCAGAGAGAACACGGACTCCACCTTAGAGGCGATAGGGGTCAGAGGGATGGAGAAGGACAGGGACAGAGGGGAGGGGAAGGACCGGAAGTCTAACCTGATGCAGCAGCTGTTTGGAGCCCTGGCCACGCCTGTCACCGACAACCCCACCTCCAATAAGATGGAGGTTCTCAGCAGCCCTCCCGCCACCAATGGCATGCGCTCGAGAAGGGAGGGACTATTGAGCTTCAAGTCCATGTCGCCTGTCACCCCCGCCACCCCCCCAACTCCCATGCTGAGCACCCTGCACGTGGCCGAGAGCAAGCCCACGGTCCGCGCTATGGCCTCCTTCGATGACGACATCGAGGAGCTCACTTTGTGATCTGCTCAGGTTGGACGTTTAAAGCACAACTCTGTGCTGTCTGGAGGTGATCCGCTGTGATTGTAGGTGGAGGTTGTCATTGCTTCTGGTGAAGCTAAACTTAACACAGCACCACTGGATGTGTGACTTTCATTTATATTCACTCTAATGACAAATCATTTCAACATTACTACAAGTTGAACAAGTCGAGGATCTCAAATCCATATGAAAATGATATAATGAAGGAAATTCAGAATAATAAAATATATATATCGATGCCATATCTACGTACTCAGGTAAAAGAGTTGTATACGTTCATGTTTACATGTGCATTGACTAAGTGATGACTTTATAATAAGAGTGATGTATTGGGGCTGTTAAGTATGACATCATTTTGTAGGCAGAGGAGAATTTCTGCCCCCAGTTTCCGTGAATCTTTTTACTATTTTTACTATTTACACATTTTTCTTCTCTTTGTTGTTGAAAGGAAAGTGTTAGAATTATACTTTAGTCGTTATTTTTGTCTCGGATCTGTTGAAATAGCGAGGGACAGAAAATGCTCTGGGGGCAGAGTTCTCCTCTGCCTACAAAATGATGTCACGGCTTAAAAGCCCCCATCAGTTTATGGGTATGAAATACATTGAGTTGTTGTCAACTCTGGGAGCAGTGTTGGCCAAGTTACTCAGGAAGTGTAATAACTAACTAATTACTATTTTTCAAAGTAATTCTACTTTCATTGTTATATAAAAGGTAATGAGTTATGTTTCTCATTATATTAATATATTACTTTTGCTACCCACCCACTCCTTCTGATAGATTTATGTACGATACAACCTGTTTAGCACTTTATTGGAACAGTAGTTCAATACCACAATAGTTCCACCTCCTCACGGGAGGAGTCACCAATGAGCCAAATTGCACACACACACACACACACACACACACACACACTCTCTCTCACTGAAATATATTTATTTTCCCCAAATCGTGTTCTGGTATGTACTTTGTTGAATAACTGTAATATAATTACGGTTTTGACAATTATAGTCCCCTAAACTACGTATTACTGGGGAAGGTATTACAGTATACATTACATAGTAATATGTTACTGACCAATATTTTCTGGGAGTGCATTACCTTTTAAACCTGTGATTTGGTTTAATGTTTCTTGCACCTACAGTAGCTATCAATATACTGAAATTTGCATTATTACAATTGTGTGAAATTAGGAGTTGGAGAGGCATGTAGTTATCTTCATGGTGGAGATTTGGAGTAGGCCTACAATAAGAATGTATAGTGAGTGTTATTTATTTAGTTTTTGCATTTATAGGACAATATATATTGAGAACACGTTCTGTTATAGACCAAAGGACTGAAAGGGATTGTTGTGTTTCTGTTCGACACCTAAAAATTTAATTCTAGATTCTTAACAGTTGAAAGAAAATGTTTGCCATGATATGGAAATAAGGTGATGCTCTGCCAAATGTGGAAATATTATAGAACAGAACAGTAGTTCAGTCTTGTACAATCATATGGTACCTACAGGAAATTGGAAGATGATTGTTTTTTTTTTGTTTTTTTTATGACTTTATTTTTCAATTTTCAAATTTTTCAACAGATGATTGTTTTAGTGTTGATACAGTTTGCTCCTGATTTCAGACAATCAAACAAATGAAAATTGTTGAAATGGATGAGTCAGTTGGGACAAAATGTGTGTCCTTTTTATTTATGTTATATTGTTTCTGGAATAATTAAACATAGCCTATACTAGGGCTACCTGCATAGAATGTGGGACCAATGGAAACTTTTGGTTTATCATCTGATCAAGTTGTGAATATTTTCGTCTTGCTTTTTCGTTTTGTATTGTGTGTTTGTTTGTTTTTTACTTTTTGTACAACTAGCATCGTTGTTTGTATGTTGTGTTTTGTTGAATTAAAACACAATAATTAATAAAGTGAAACCGTTTCGCCTGATTATCAGACCGTGGCGCAATTGCTGCAGTATCATTAGCACAGGGAGTCTGTCTGGTGTAGCCAGGGATTCCTGCGACGTCTCCAAGCAACCACGACCTGACGCAACCCGCTGCCCCTCCTCCGGTCCCCGCGTTCAAAAACAAGTGGACCGACAGCCGGACTGAAGCGGGAATGTGCAGGATAGGATCATCATAGTCATGCATCATGGCTCACATCTCTGCCTGATGAGGCTGATGTGTGGATCAGGAAAGAGTCGCAGCAGAGAAGTTCCGACTGCGCAACGCGAAGAATTCTGACTGCTCTGGTACAGTAACGAAACGCTGTTTGCATGATCGCAATTAACCAATTTACAGATTGGCAAAACCTTGAAATAATATCTTGAAATCCGGAATATGTTTTATTTAATGTCTATTAGCATACAACAGATGTGGCATGCGCCACAGTTAACTGTCAGCCTTCTACTACAGGCTATTTCGTTAAGTTAAACTTAGGCTAGCCATGATGTTAGGCTACAGTAGTTTTTTTTATGATCTTTTGGACAGTAGAGTCCAAAATATCCACATGGTGTGTATAAACTGGCTGACTAGACTACTGCGAGACCAATTCAGTTTCTTTGCATATGCAAATTAGCTTTGAGTGAATGATAGGCGCGCTCTATTATCTATTCAAAAATAATCATCAGTTAAGACTGAGTATAAATTAAGGCAATACAGCTGGATGGTCTGGGTTTACTGGGAAGAAAACTAACTTTTTGTCCGACTGTATCATAGCCAGTGGCCACTGTTTATTATGCTCACTCAGGTTTTGGATGTTAGGCTACTGTAATCTTTCCATACAGTTTTCTATTTGAATTCGTTTTTTTTTATGGCTGTACAGTGGTAGCCTAATAATAAAGTAGGCCTATGTCTGCTCAAGATGGAATACATTGATGTGTCTTTGACTTTTGAAAGGATAGGCTATTTGACTATAGGCAGTAAAGGCTACAAATCTGTTTCTTATCTTTGCATCTGCACAAAGCTGTGTTTTCTCATCCTTTGAACAACCTTGACTCTTCCAAAGAACACCTGTTGACACTGAGAACCATGGGCTTTTGTTTCTTCCTGCTGTGAATGGTTTAGGTTACAGGTTGAAAGGGAGGGGGGGGGGGATTACTTAACTAAATAGAACACTGACTGAAGCCTGTTTTTATAAGTTGTGTGGTGCATGGTGCACACAACTTTAGCCTGCAACACATTGTGAGTTTGTACATCTGCAATTTTCTGCGTGAGGCTGCGAGCATAACCAACAAGTAACTCCTCAGGCTTTAAGTCTCTCAGTATAGTGTTGTAATGTCAATATGCCGTGTGATATGCTGATATGAAGAAAGTGTGTATTTTCCATGTGGGAATTTAATTGCTAATTGAATGTGACATCGAGTGCATGTCAATGCATAATCACTGCAGTATGAAAAGCACCTCTCAATCGGCCCAGAGAAAAGTAAAAGTTATGTTGTAGAGGATATGGAAAGATACACATAGGGAGCCTACAGCCATTACAATGTGGTCATGTTTGTTATGCTGACTACTACATGTCCCAGTTAGAAATAGACCCAGACGTTGTAAGTCAGACCAGCTTTTGGCATGTCCGTAGTCCAAAACCCACCAATATATATTTTATTGGTGTGGCAACCAAGGAAACTGCATGTTGCCGAGCAATGCAATTCTGCAGTCAGTAGCCATGAAATCATTGGAATGTTATGGGTGGAAGATGGTGATTTGATTCATACACATAATGGGAAGAATCGGTCTTTCATGCCCTTGACCCATTAGTGTCATTATTGGCCCAACATTGCTATTTGATATTCAGGATGCAAATCTGGCTTAATCCAAAAATGATGATTTCCTGCTGGTCTATTTGAAAGTTCTTGGCAAAGTGCTTTGCCAATGGCACAAGAAGTGGATTGTAACCACCACAGTAATTGCGACCATAGGTCGCAGTTTACTACAGTATCAGAAACGTCACAGCTTGTCCGTATTATGTCCGTCCGGACGGGTACCGCCTGACACTGAACCACAGTGTCAGGCGTGGTCTATGGGTTTGCCGCTCTGACATCAAACTTTGACATCACTGTGATGTCATGGGAACCACTCTAACAGAATCTCTTTTATGCCCATATATGGAGACCCTTGATGTGGCTGGTTCAGACAGGGATCTCGTTGTATGGGCATAAAAGGGAGTGTATGTATGATGTTAGATGTGATAGACGTCATAGGTTTTTCATAGGATTTTCACATATAACGAATAACTGAGTAAGCATGTTTGTGGTCTCACAGCATATCTCCATATACAGTACATGGATCTCCATATATGGGTAACTGGTCCGATATACATCACTGGCCAGACGGCCAAGACATGTCGCCCTGAGGCGTCTTACTAGTTTACAGTAAGTAATGTTATGTGACGGAATGTACTGAACTTTAGGCAATAACTCTCCATTTGACAGCACAAGATTCAAGATTATACGTCCTGACATAATATATTCTACACACATACTCTACACATTCCCCTCTCCTCATATCTATACTCTGCAGTTCCTGTTTACCAACAAAATCACTTCCTTCCTGTACGTGCATGTCCTTTTAGTTCATACAACGTCTTTAAAAATGCATGTGCCATGGATTTTCCTCTAATGCTTTCCTATAACATGGGACAGCCTCCTGAGGAGCATCGATTCCTGAAGAGAAAAGGGCGAGGAGCCATTTCCTAATCATTTATAAGTCAGCTACGCGGCACAGTCAGAGAGAGGTCTACTTTACCTTACAAAACAACCAAGCCTATCATTAGATACAAGGGCGATGACTTCACTGCTTGTCTGCTGTGCCCATTATGGAAGAACTGAGCCGTCTAACCACATAGTGAGTGGTTGAAAAAAGTTGGTAAGAGGAACAGAATTCAATGTTTGCGCTGCTGCAGTCATGGTTGCCACAGAACGGCTTAGTTTTCAGTTTTCTTTTTCATCCCCCTATTTCATCTAAAAGGATATTTTAGTCTAGTCAAGTCAAATTTATTTATAGAGCACATTTAAAGACAACCCTCTTTGACCAAAGTGCTGTAGCCTAAAGATCAGGCCGTAGAACATAAACAACAAGACATACAGCTCAAAGGCATGAATAAACAATCATCGATAAAACAGTACAAAATAAATACATTAAAAAAATACAGCTAGGAGCCCCGAGTCAGACCTGAGGAGCTTGGGAGTTACAGAGGAGGGGTTCGAAGGTCAGCGATATACTGTAGGTGGGGGCCAACAGATTTAGTGCTTAATAAACAATCAGGAGAATCTTAAAATCGTAAACCATTCTAGCAGCCAGTGGGGAGAGGCCAGGATATGTTCCCTCTTCCTGGTACCCGCCAGGAGCCGGGCCACAGCGTTTTGGACCATTTGCAGGCTGGTCAGGGTCGACTGACTGGTCACAGTGTACAGGGAATTGCAGTAATCCAAGAGGGCGTGGACGACTCCCCAAGGTCTTGAACAGAGAGCAATGACTTGATTTTGCCAACAGTACAGATGTGGAAGGAAACAGGCTTTAATACTCTGTTTACCTGCGTGTCAAACCTAAAGGCGGAATGAAAGAGCACACAAAGGATTTCGACATGGGGTTTTAACAAGCGTGGGCAGGATGCCAAGACCATTTATCATCTTTTTGATGGAATGTCAAAGCTGCTTTCATTTAACCAGGAAGTTTTGTGCCATCCAGTTTTGTGCCACAGTATGTCTCAAGGCAGTTCATGAGGGCGACTAGTTTAGACTAGTTATTTGGTTTCTGTGGGAGATAAAGCTGAGTATCTCCGGTTTGACTAGATCTCCCTTTAAAGTATAACATAACTCCACAACAAGAAAATCCATTATTCAGTTTGTCAGTCTAGGACTATGGAGAAGAATTATTCCTCATACCATATTGTTATTATGGTTGCTTATATCCAACCTTTATATTTTACCATATATTGAAACACTTATTGTACTTAATACATAATGATGTTTGGCAGCTTGTAAGAGCCTAACTGTCTCCACTAGGCCTGACAGCTACAGTATTGTTTTGGTACAGTCTATCTTGTTATGGTTCAGTTTGTCCTTGAAGTAGCTACATGTAGTATAACTATGATCTCTGCCCTGTGCTCTTGGCAGAACTACCGACCTGAGTGGTATCGTACTTCTCCCCATGATATCGTGTACATAAAGCATTCCCATCACCACCTAGGCTATAATATTTGCCTCATCAATATTGCCGATTGACAGTAATTGATTTCACCCAGATTACACCCATCATAATGCCCAGAAAATACTTGCGTTTGCGTTGCCCTTATTATTATTTATCTAAAAAATGCTATGTAGTGTCACAAGGCATTAATTAATATAACTGTGAATGTACCACCCACCATCAGTCCACTGTATTCTGAATCTGCAGTTGTCATTGGAGGCTGTTGAAGTCTTAAGCCCCTAGGAATGGGAGGCAGAAAAAAATGCTGACTCATTTTCAGTGTGTGTGTGTGTGTGTGTGTGTGTGTGTGTGTGTGTGTGTGTGTGTGTGTGTGTGTGTGTGTGTGTGTGTGTGTGTGTGTTGTTGCTATGGAAACGACTTGTTCCTGTCAAGTGAGAATCAGTAGGGATACCAGAGGTGTGTTCCCCAGTGTGGTCCTTGTACATAATGACAGGTGTTAACAATGAATGAATAGAGAGCCGTCTCAGACGATGCAGTGTAGCTATGCACTAGTAGTATCTTGTAAGCCAAGCAGGCATTGTAAGTAATACTGTAAATTCAGTATGGTGACCTACTGATACAGACTAACTATGTGGATGAGACAGATTAGATGCATCACGTCGTAGACCACTGCATTTCGTACTGATATATTATATCCGATACAATGTGAACAAGCCTTAGGTTCAGCATTTTTGTCAGATGCCTCATTGTGTTATGCAACATGCTTTATACGCAAGCTCAGCTAATATGAAAACATTCCATGTTTTCTTTTTTCTCTGTTACAGGTCCAAATGTAACCTGTAGACTCCAAAGGGACACATTGCAAAAAGTTTGGAGAGGGATTCCTCAATAACCTTTGGGCTACGTCAGTATCCATCAAAATTAACTGTACTTATAGGTAATCAGAACACCACTGAAGCCTAGCTTGTGATCAGAATTGACAAGGAATTGTGGGATCCATGAAGAACATACCACTTGATCCTTGATCCCTCAGATCTTTCGGGGTGTTTCTTTTGCTGATTAATGATGGAGGCAACCTCAGTTCCTCACATCACAATGGACAGTGGCGTTGCTCTGGAAGAAGAAGATACAGATTTGGCTGCAGATGACCATCTGATGACCTTGAAGGCCCTGACAGAAAAACTACGGCTGGAGACCAGGAGACCCTCTTATGTGGAGTGGAAAGCCAGCTTAGATAGCCATATATTCAGAGATTCTGCAGTTGAACAAGGCCAGCCTCAGACAGAGCAGGGGGAACCTAAAGAGCAGTCTGGCAAACCCAAAGGGGCTCTACTGAGCTCTGAAGTCATTCAGTGCAAGATGCCATCAGGAGTCCTGAAGGCATTCGGGAATATTGATGAAGCTCTCAGCTGGCTCAGGAAGGAACTGGTAAGGCTTTGGTTATACTGTCATTTAGGGCTGCAACTATCGATTATTTTCTTAGCGATTATTCTATATTCAATCAATTAATTGAATAATCGAGAAGCCTCTTTTTTTATATGAACAACTTGTAGACAAGTAAAGGAAAAAGTAAAAGTAACTGTCATGCAAAAATGCTGAAAATAGACGATCTACAAGCTCACACAATACCTTGCATAGTGACGCATTGTGAGTTGAAAAATCTTGTCACCTATAATGACAAGGGGAAAATATTTATTTTCCAGCAAAATCGCTACATTTTATTAGAATGAAAATGAATTATTTTTCATAATAGGTTAAATCAATTAGTCCCCTATTGCCATTTCTCGATACTCAACCAGCTTGTAATGCTGAAAGCTCTAGTGTAGATTATAATGCAGCTAATGGAGGCTTATCAAACTAAGTTTAAGTTTCAGAATTAAGTGGGTCAGAAGTGATCTGGTTAAAAAGATTTATACATCATTCACACTGTAGGCCAAGTTAATGCTGGAAAGCACAAAAACCCAGAAATCACAGATATGGCTAAATAATGGCACGATCAGATGTGATACCTGAACTTGATGATCATGAAACAAATTGTAATATGTTCATATACTTAAAATAAAACCCTTTCAAAATTGTGCTAAATAGGCAACAGAACATACATTTGATTTGTTGATCATAATTCCATTATTGTTGCCTCTATACTTTATGCATAATACATTTTATTTATTTACTCCAATTTGTAGTAAGCTTGCACAAAATAATTTCACCCTCTCCTTTCTACCTGGTGTAAACATAATGTGGCAATAAAGTTGAAGTTGAGGGTAATTGAAATGCAGGAGAGAAAATTACTCACTGCTCATTAGCCAATTAGTGGAACAATGGAGACAACATCCAGCATGCTATGGCTGTGAAAAGAATGCTATTCAAGTTCAAGTGAGTGTGAGTGACTGTTACGGGAATTAGGGCTCCTATTCATCTTCATAAACAACTCCTGCAAGTGTAATCACTTCACATTCATCCAGGGTTTGCATGCTTGGATTAAAGATGTGGACCCTGAACATGCAAGGAGTATAGTGAGTATATTCTCAGTATAATAGAAAGCAGACCCATATTGACCACAAATATTTGCACAAACGCAGTGGACAGGAAAACAATGAGTGTTTGTGCAAAGTGGCTTTTATTGGGGATGCCCCATTGAGACATTTCTTTTCACATTCACATACATATTATAGCATGAACTTTCTCTCAACCCAGATTCAATTAAGCTTATGTGTGACATAAATAATGATTGATCATTTGTGAAATAGAGCTAAAATCTGAAAAAGTAAACCGATCCTTTCTGAACAATCACACCCAGTGTGAAGTGAGCGATGCCATTCATGAGTTAATTTCATTAAGCGTCCCGCGAAGCTTGGCCAATGTGACTCTGTCCATACAGTACATACAGACAGACACAGGTCAAACAGACAAAGCCAGATGTAGGAAGCGGGTTAGCACTGCTCAAAAATAGCCTCTGATACTGAAAATTAGGGTACATTAGAGGAAATGTACTGTATTAATTTATACTGTAAACAATAGCAGCCTGGGTGGTCACCAAGTCACCAATAACCCTATACATCAGCATGTCCATCAAAGCACAGGGGACCAGAGTGCTAGTTCACTTAGTCTGTGTCTTTATTAAACTCCATGCAGATACTGTAAATGATAATGCAATGATGATTGAACTAAAGGGAAAAGTAACAATAAATAAACACAAACAAACTAAGGCATAAATAAACATTGCCAAAAATATGCAAGAAAGGAAACTTATTTGAAACTTCAAATAAACAGACATAAACTGTGTATCACAAAATTCCTCTGCAACGTCATTTAACCACTATTTCTCTCTGTCGTTGCTTTCTCCATTTCTCTCACTCTCTTTGCAGACAGAGATGCGCTTGCAGGACCAACAGTTGGCCAGGCAGCTCATGCGCCTCCGCAGTGACATTAACAAGCTGAAGATCGAGCAAACGTGCCAACTGCACCGCCGGATGCTCAACGATGCCACTTTTGGCCTGGAGGAGCGGGACGAGCTGTCGGATCTGCTGTGCGAGTGTCCCGCCACTCCAGGCCTCTCCGCCCCACTGCGTCTCATCGGTGTCACCAAGATGAACATCAACTCCAGACGCTTCTCACTCTGCTAGCAACACCGGTCATTCTCTAGACCAGTGGTACTCAACCCCTGGGCCGGGGCCCAAACAATTGGCAAAACACTAATATGTGATGATAATATAACTGACATTTATATTTTGGATGAATTTGAGGGTAAACCTAAACATGAAATATAATTGTAAAATCTCTAGAACAGTGGTTCTCAAAGTGGATTCCAGCCTTCCAGGGACTCTGTGGGTTCCTTTAGGGGGGCGTCTAAATTGACCCTTGCAAGTCTGTAACTCTGACAGTGTACAAATGGAACCAAATGAACCCGTCAGTGTTCATTTGGTCCATTTGTACACTGTCAGAGTTAAAGGGATACCGAAGGTTTGACAAACACTGATCTAGAACTATGATCTATCTAAAACTAGAACTGTATGTAATGTTGCTTTAGGTGTATTGATTAAGCACAATTAAAATTCTGTAGCTTTGATGTTTAACCACTTTCAACGTGACCTCCCTGTTTTGGGCTATAGGCATATGTTAAAAATGTTTTTGAATAGGGCTTAAGTGGTCAATTAAGATAAAAGGCAGCTATTGTACACTTCTCTGTTTTTAAAAGTTGTAGCAGCTCTAAAGATATCTTTAGGCTACCATGATGTGATCTTATTTCTTACTACGCTCACTTATTTCCCTCCGGTATAATAGCTTCACACACATTTTCATGCTTGGCTTGATTTCTTAAACCTTTCCCAATATGTCCCATCATGTAACAGGCACAACGTATTTTAATGGATTTGTGCCGCACAAAACTCTCTGCATGGAAGGTTAGGTTAAGCTTAATTCTGGTGTTTATTTACATGAAAGTAACATCTTCTTCATGTTGTCGTTGTTATTTTGTTGTTTTTACATGTAAGAGATGCCTTAATATTTAATCTCTAAAGCAAAGCCATTGTGCATTTTAGCTGACAAGTAGCAAGTGTAGTGGGGAATATATAAACATGTTGATGGCTCCACTGAATCAGTCTATTCAAATTCCACAATGAATCTGCAGTAAGTACGGTAGCAATTCAGGTAAATCATTCCTGCCTTTTGTAAACATATTTTTGTGATGATGCAAATGTTTTACTTCAATGTCTGTCAATAATGATTAAATCACAGTAATTGTTCGGTTCGGTTTCTCCAGTAATACTGGCCACTGAAATGTGGACATTTGTTAGCAATTAAACTGCTGAGAAGAAATTGCCTTATAGTTTGGTTTAATTGGAAGATATTCCATTTATCTCATCTGCAACTCGCTGTCTACCAAAAACTAGATGGACAAGATTGCGTTGAGCTAGTGCACAGGACATCTTTCTTATGCTAGCATTTAAATATAATTGCATGTACGCTTTCCTTGAAAAAGTAGGCCAGTTTAAATGTATTACGGGGTGCGGTGGAGGTGCGGGGTTAATGCATTCGTGATAGTGGTGGAGATCTGGGTCAAATGGAGTCTGTAACTCTGTATAGGTCTAATGGAAAAAGACAGTATACTGTTGGACATTCAACACAAGAGAAGAACAGAGCTGTTCCAGGGAGTATTTAAGGTTATCACTCCTATTCTCTAACACCTTCCTAATTAAACACACACCACTCATAGATAAAACGATGAGTGGTGTGTGTGTGTGCGTGCGTGTGCGCGTGTGTGTGCGTGCGTGCGTGCGTGTTGGTGCCCAGACTGGTCAGAGTGCCAGCAACTGGAAGATTGGGTTTCTCTAACAGACACAATGATAGGCTTTTGTTTTGTCCCTTGAGGACCGTGGCCCAATGTGTCTAGGAGGTACAGCACCCACCCAGCCAGTAAACCAACTTCTGTAAGTCAGACAACATTCAGAATCCGATTCACACCTTGTTCTTGAATTACTAAGCTTGTAATGGAAGTAAATATGTGTCTAGAGTCTGGTTTATACAACTATAGAACCTAAAATGGTTATTAAGATCAACGGTGAGGTTGGAAATCACAGTGACATGGAGTGGGCTAAGTGTCTAAGCATAGAGTAAGCATAGTGTAAGTGTAGGTGGAATGTTAGTCTAGTGACTAGTTTGATGTACTGCAGGTGAGTGTACTGTGTCATGTGAGACAATGAAAAACACCTGTGAGGGAACAGTCTATTTCTTTATTCGAATGTGTATATGCATGTAAGGGTTGGGAAGTTAAACCCAATTTCAGTTTAAAAGATCTTACCTTATAATATTGAACATATCTTTTTGGAAAACAAATGAGGCAATGCCCATTGAATGGAGATTCTGTTGAACTGCAACCATGCACTGTGCATCCATTTTTCACAATGTACAGATAATATGACAGCATTACCATTTCATAGTTTCAGTAGAAGTATAATCCTATTGATAACCCAAATATTTCCTTGTTATTCTTGTGAATTTCCACATATTACCTTTAATTCCCATGGAAAGTTCCCACCGTTGAATAGAATCCTAAATGTAACAAACCAAAATGTGATTACATTTCTTAATGATTGAGTGATACTGTCCATGCAAGGCCGGGAAAAAAAAAAACCTACACACCACTCTATTCTATTTGGAGTGCTGGTCAGGTCTTTAAAATCATGAAAAATGTCCTGGACACAAGTCATCTCTGCGCTTCATCAGTGACAATACAGTCTCACAAACTTTATAAAGACAAGAACACCATAGGAAACAGCCAGGACCCCATGGCCAATTGTTTTGATAATGTCGTTCAGCAAAGATCCACTGGTGAATTACACTATCATTGTCACCTCCTTTCTGTAAATCGTGATTTTAGTCTTGCAAATCTATTTTACAGCTTAGTCTCCGCAGTTTTGGGGACGGGTGGTAAATAAGTATGGTGCTATGAAAAAAGAGTTATGATGTGAGACTACTTGTGCACTGCACCCTGATACCCGTGTCACTGTGGCATGTCATGAATGACTTTGTTGAAGCTAAGATTTTCATGCATGAGCTCCAGCTTTGTGTGCGCTCATCCTTGTTGAAACCAGACCCCTCTGAATGAGCATCATGTATTGGTATTCCTACCAATCACTGGTGAGATTGTGGCTGGTGTGAACTTCAGTGAAAATGGTGTAAACAGATTTACTGATAGCGTGTGGGCCTAGCCTCAGGGGCCCTTGCGTGGCCCTGTGTGTGTCCTTAGGCTCCCTGTACGCGTCCTAAGTGGACATAGCCTTGGGAACCAACCAACCCAAGCCATGTGGCCTACAAAGCATGAGCCTATCTCTTGTTTCTGTAGCGTGAGGCGGTTGGATGTACAGCGTTCTATGCACCCTGCATTTACAATGTCAGTGCCTAAATACTTTGGACAGGATGACAGGCAACGCAGGGCACTGGGCAGTGTATAGTAGGCTTGTATCTAAATGGGCACAGCGACCTGCAGGATCACCACCAATATCAACAAAACTATTTGACAAGAACAATGTTGGTGCAACTAGCTTAAACTAGCTGAAAACATACATGTTGCACTTGCAGAGATTAACAACAATGCAATTTTTGCAGGTTGTCATTTCCTGGTTTTACACACAAATGCCAGTTCAGCAGTCATAAGATGTGCTCCGTTTGCCAGTGATATGAGCACTGACCCCCTCTAAAGAGACATCTGTATACAGTAATTTTAACCAATAAAGACAAAACTACTTGTTGGTGTGACTAAGGGATTTGCTGAAAAGGGGGGAAAAATACATGCAGAGATTATAACTACACTATATACAAGTTGCCATTTCAGTTGTGGAACCTTGGACATGTCAATTGCTTTAAGGGAGTTTGGCAAGTAATTGTGATACTCACTCACTTTGTATATTTTCCTTATTAGGCTATTAAGTGGCAATGGTGAGAAAACCAAGCCATGTTCTCCAATGTAACCATTTTATTATAAAACCAGCCGAATGCCCTTTATGAAAAATTTTACTTCCTTTAAAAAATGTAAGTCATTTATAATGAATGCTTTCTGATCAGAATGGTATCAAGAACTAACCCACTGGTACAAACCTCATTACTAAAGAATGTAAAAATGCTAGTGTCATACTACTGTACATATACAATCCAAAAGGAAATCTGACACTGATAAATTAGATAACTTTAATTGCCCAGTCTAAAAACAAAACAAAACCTGTTGCTCCAGTCCGTTCTCTCAGTCTGGTATGCTATCCACAAAGATAACCAGCATTCTATTACATTTGTTTTAGGTATAGGGTGTCTCAGAATTAAAATTCCAGTGTCTATTGTTTTCTAGCCTAGGTTATCTAGTAGCCTATCTTAAATGACAAAAACAAATATTATATGTTGCCTAAAGGATGGTACTTCATAGGAGAAACATTATCAGATTCCAACACATAGTCTAGAGACTTATTGCCTACTCTGTTGTCGTTTTCCATATAAAGATAACATTTCAAGCATTATGCCACGTTTTAAAAAGCTTGAAAATGTTATTTTCAGTTAAGTATAGCCTAAAATTAGCCCTCGCCGTCCCTCAAAATTAGGCTTTAGTCTTCACTAGGACATAACATGTACTATGCACAGAGAAAGGCAGTGTCAATAGTATCTGTAGTTTCCTTGACCTGTGGGGACACTAATCTGGCAACTGGCATAGCTGTCATTCTGGTCCAGGAATATAAAAAGACGAAGCTATGAAAAAGCCAGTCTCACCATGATGTGCCTAGCCGTGTGAACCCGAGCATGAAAGGCCTGTAGAACACCTTCACTGAGGTGTGCCACGTGGAAAGGTTGGCCATCTGGCGAGATTCCCAGAGTGTACAGTATCACATGCTTTGCTCACCATATCTCCTCTCATCAAGGATTAACTGTAGGAAGAAGACATTTAAAGAACATCACGGCATGATCCAGACAAAAACTAAATACACATCAAAGAGTAGTACTTCAGTAGTAAACTAGTTGTATTATCATATGCGGTAGCATTAATAGTATAACACCATTATAAGAAAGGTAAATGGTTTAAATTATGATACTACTACATATGCTCACTTTAACTGAGGCTAACAAAGGCAATCAAACAGAAATGCTCTTCTGTGGCCACACCTGGAGCCTGGGGAGTAAAGCGTCTTTTATCGTCTTTGGGGAGACAATGACCAGGTGTCCCCCCTTCCCCTGTATGTCTCCGACTCCACCCTCAAAACCAGCACCGCACAACAGACAATGATTAGGCACAGAACCCTGGCTATTGCCCCAGGGGGCTCTCACAATAGATATTAAATCATTAAAATAACCATTTCAATCAATTCCCCATAATTGAATGATGCATTAAAATGGGTTAATGTTTCTTTATACAAAATAAGGTTAATCTGTCACTAAAACTAACAAGACAAGTATAAATTACTGTAAAAATACTTATTCAGGGTTATAATCAAGCAGGATTCATTTAGAAATGAACCGAGTGCATGAGGACTCACCTCTTCCTTATCTCGATGACATTGATGAAACAACTGTCTTCAAAGACGTTATGAGTACAGCGTGTAGCATCTTGAATTCTTCACATGGGCACCTGCCAAGTCCTGATGCTTTACTTGTCCTCCCTATTAATGATAGACTCACTGGAAACTTTTTTCTTACTGATGACACAGTTCATTTTTTATGGCGTGGAACCACGCTGCTGACCAACTATTTCATATTTGAGAGGTAATGTGCATCACAGACCATTATGGTTTCAAGTTTAACCACAAGATTAAGCCCCTGTAGTATCAAAACACTGACTACTATGACCATTTGATTTGGATTCTTGGAAAATAAAAAAATGAAAAAACAACAACTAAGAAAAACATAGGCCTGGTTCCTAGACATGAATTAGATTTGTCCAGTACTAAAAATATCTTTCAATGGTTTACTCCTTGGGCATGATATTGTTTTGATCCGTCGCTGGCTTGAAGATTATTTTCCATTTGAAACGAGGCTTTCGGTGTTTGGAGAAACTGTTCCATTGCCTGCATTTTTAAAGCTGGGATTCTGAAGAAAAAGCCATTTTTAAGATACACTCGATTTCAGATTTGCGTTTCGGGTTCAGAAGTCTCTTTCCATACATTATTTTCATAGCCAGTATTTGCCACCATCATCTCTGGGTAATGCATTGTTGATCCTAAAATAACTTTCAATATTAAATATAATCAAAGTTACTAAAATGAGGGAGCATACTAGCTCACCAGGAGTTGAGGTTTCCGGCTCAACACCACGACCAGTAATTGACTCCTACATTTAAACCATTTACCTTTCTGGCCATTTTTTCAAAATTGTGTCTTTGAAAGAATACCAGAAGAGTCGCTGGAAAGAAACTCGCCTGGGCTGATGGTTTATGCCTTTTGATTGATTGATTGATTGAGGTATTTATTAGAAGTTTTGGATAGGAAAAGGTACAGTTTCATGACAGTACAGTTCACTGACAGTTCACTGTAAGGCAAGGCTTATTTGTTATTTTCCATTGAGATCCTTAAAATCCTTATACACCTCTGTAAACTATGCCTAAACGGTGCCAAAACCTAACCCTATTCCTAATCGTAACCTCAAAAAGATATGCGTAATCCTAAAGTTATTTCTAACCTTATTCTCAGTAAAACAAATACAAGAATACAAATTTCGTAGAGTTTCTTTTCCGGCGACTCTACCAGTTACCCTTTGAAACAGTTCTTAACCAAACAACCATCAACACCCATCTGATTCTCAATAATGAGAAAGATTACAATTCATACAGGTTGGTGGATGCAGCTCCACTCATGCACACTATGACAATTCACTTTGTAAAACACAGTATGGGATATTTTAACAACTTAATTAAGCCACGTAGCATTACAGCAAGTAATTAGTGTAATTACTTGTTCCCACCAAGATTGGATTAATGTGAAATTACAGGAGACCAATTAGAGTACTACACGTAGCGTGAGAAAGCAGGCATCGGTCCATTACTCTGGGGCAACATGTCATGAACCCTCAATCCCATACTCTTTGCCTCTACCAAAACAATGACGCAACCTTGTCACAAAGAGTGTAGCGTTGGATGTGCGATGACAAAGTATCCGTCCTTTTAGTGACATCATAGGCCCTTGATTCTCTCTCATCCCTTTGTTCCTAATAATCAGTACCTCATGCTAAAGTGGATATTTAAGCTTAGGTGTAGCCTCCCATTCCATTAATGCAATTAATGTAATCCTACAGCCTTGTTCCCTTCCCAGGTCAGATCTGAGACAACTCAACTTGCCAGAGTCCAGATACAGAGACCTGTCAACACATGCACAGAGACACCCTTAGAGTGGATCTGTACAGGAAGGGTATGTAGAAGGAACAATTTAGTCACTGTCGGGCAGAAACCTTGCATCTCCATATTTCATGTCTTTTTGTAAATTGATGTCATGCATCGTCCTACAAATGTTGTGCAACAGTAGCAGAAACAGCCCGTCTACAAGCTCACAATGCGTCTATCACAACACATTGTGTTCGTTTGTGTAGATCTGCTGTCTGAAAATGTTTCAAGTGAACATACAGTACATGGTTTCCACAGGACAGTGACGATTTGACAGGATTGGAATGTGCCCTGCTGGTGTTGTCTTGCCAGAGTGGGACAACTAATCCCAGACTTTGAGGATATTCAGTAACATCATCCAACAGCACTGCTTTGATGAATCCAAGCTTAGGCTTAGGTGCATCCAACCAAGTGACCACTCAAAATGGATAACCATCACAAGTCCGAGACCTTATTCATCAGCCTTTGTTCAGCTTGCAACTGGACTTTAACTATAAATGCGTGCCTGTCTGCAGTCCAGGTATCTCGAGAAACATGTTCCATCAAACTGACTTAACTCGGCAGAGGACCCACGGCCCGGCATCAATCAAGTCGTTTGAATAGGCAGTTGTCCAGAACCGCAGATTCCGACCGATATGCCCATTTATAGTCATGTGGATATCTGGTAGTCTGTTGGCCAACAAACACAGGCATTGTTGTAAGATCTTAAAACCATTAACTGTAACAAACAATAATGTGTCATTCGACACAGAGACAACACTCACTCAATAAGTAACTGTTATTTAATAACCATTATTCATTCATCAACTGTACAGATACAGTTTATAATTCAGCGTGTCCATACAGACACTTGGCAGCAATACTGCAGTGTAAGGCTTAATTTATGCTCCGTCGTACAACAGTGTCGCAAGCCGAAAATAGCAGATCTACAAGCTCACAATGCGTCTGATCTGCAGCGCGCTGTGGGCTTGTAGATCTGTTATTTTTGGTGTGCGACACCATTGTACGGCAAAGTATAAATCGGGCTTAAAGGCACAAGCATCCATTCATGGGACTGTACAGCAGGGGTCTTCAAGAGGGGGTCTGGGAGTTACTACAGGGGGTCCTCCAAAAGTCTTTATTCTACCGTCCAAATTCAGAGAACTTTAGCCCAAAATAGCAGATCTAAATGCTCAGAACGCCTCGCGCTGCGAAGCGTTGTGAGCTTGTAGATCGGCTATTTTCGGCAAAAAGCTTTGATGTAGGGGGGAAAAAAGAGAGTGAAAGGTCAAGTTTATAAAGTATTGACGGTTCAAGTGGTTAAATATCTTAAAACACAAATTGACATGAATCGAAAATACACTGATGATCGTGCTGTCAAACTACTGTATATGGAATCTATGAAAAGGTCGTGGGGGTCCCTGCTTCATCTCTCTCTCTCAACTTAGGGGTCCTTGGCCAGAAAACGTTGAAGACCCCTGCTGTACAGTGACGTCATAGGAAATAACACGATGACCTGCATGAGAAGCAATATTCTCCATCAGCCAACTGGCTTTGTCAGAATGGGCCTCCTCATTCAACTGCCCGAATGGGAGGACAATGTTCAGTTTTACAGCATTTTCCCTGGTTGAGTTTAACAACGCAACATTATATCAATGAATACAAACGTGTAACAAGTGATAGTGTAAAACAAATGGGTAGACAAATATGAAAGAAAAATATATATATATTGCCAAGTTACACACTCACTGCAACACACAAATGTGAATAAAGAACAACTTGATGGATGAATCTGATTGACCTAGAGTAACACAAATGTACAGTACACAACAGTAAAGCCTCTTCATTAATAGTCCACATATCATGGACATACTGCAGTCCTTTGGTGTATGACAGATGGACTCATGAAAGTGAATTTGCTACATCGCTCACAGCAGTGGCAGATACTGCCAATAAATGAGTACAAAATCAAAGTAACCATAAACTTAAGTTCCAAATGTTTGCTGGTGAGATGAGGCGCATCGTAGCAATCTACAGGCGTTGGTGTAGACTGAGCGCGGTCGGTGGCTTCATCATTGTGCAGTGTAGGCCTAATCAGAACGTAAATCCCCATAGGGTCGAAGAGCTCTTCAAGTGCTCACTGGAAAGAGATCATCCTCTCGATAATTAGAGGAAGAAAGAAAACAAAAAGGAAATAATAATCTAAGATCAGCGCCCAGGATCAACTTCACCTGATCCTACTGGCTGTGACAGCATCCTGAATATTTTAACCGCTAAATTCTCTACTCTGCTCTTCAGAAACAGTAGCTCCCTTTATCCTCTCCTCCTCGTCGTCATGGACTTACTCCCTCCTGGTCCATACTGCAGCCCAGTGCTTCTATGTCGTTGCTGATGTCAGTTATCATTCGGTCCCATTCGTCGCCCTCGGAGGCCTCCTGGCCCCCGTCGGAGCCTCCACTGTCGCCGCTCCCTCCCGCCCCACCGTTGCCGTTGGTGGTGGAGTCCGAGGCGGAGCTGGCCGCGCGGCGGTAGCGGCCAAAGCTGTCCGTGATGATGCCGCGGCCGTCCTTCACGCCGATGGTCTCCAGGAAATTCTCAAAGTGCTGGCTGTCCTTCTCTGGGATGAACGGACGCAGGCCTGCAAGGGGAGAGGAGGGTCTTAACTCAGTCGGTGCCATATTTAAAGTGGGACCTCTTATATTGCCGTTTCGCCAACAAAGGGTTAAAAAAATAGTGTGCACGCTGGTGCACACATTCGTGCACAGATCATGCACTATGCATGTGCATGCTTTTCACAGCTTTCAAACAAAAAAATCCGTTCAGGCATTCAGGAGAAGGCAGCCCTTATGTTTTCTTCAAATGTAAACAAACATGGCTGCCATGTTTGAAAGATGGGGTTGGTATGGGGGTTAAACATGCAATTTCGCGATTGGAGTTTTTTTTTTTTTTTTTTTTTAAAGACGTCCAGAAGACGTCTAGCAGGGAAGGCCATAGTTAAAAAGACGTTTTTTAACAATTAAGAATTTATTTTAAACCAAATGGTATTTCAGGTGGATTGCGGCTGTGAATATTGAACATTCCCAGATAAATGTTGTCTTTACGGACCAATAACTGATCTCCAAGCTCAAAGTTTCGCATCACGTTGTGAGCTTGTAGATAGGCATTTTTGGAAAAACATTTAACACAACTTTTTTAATCAGCTAAATCAGGGGCCTTCAACGTTTTCAGTCCAAGGACCCCTTAGTTGAGAGAGAGAGATGGAGCAGGGACGCCCATAACCTTTTCAAAGATTCTATATAGTTTCATCGTTTGACAGCACAATCATCAGTTTATTTTGGATTCATGTCAATTTGTGTTTTCAGATATTTAACTGTCAATACTTAAAGTTGACCTTTCACTATGTACTTAGTCTGCTCTTTTCCCCCTCTACACCAAAACCCTTTGCCAAAAATAGCGCTTGTAGATCTGCTATTTGTGACTAAAGTTCTCAGCATAAGGACACTAAAAAAACTTTCTATCACACAAAGATTTGGAGGACCCCCTGTAGTAACTCTGAGGACCCCTTGGTCCCCTGTTGTAGACCCTTGACCTAAATGTTTGAGAACCACTGATGCAGAAGGGAAGAGGGATCATACCCAATAGAAGGAACTTCCTGCTGTCTCCATACAGCTGTCTCAGGTTAATGCAGAACTCGTGGATGGAGGCACCGTTACGATACTCATGCAGCAGAGTGGCAAACTGCTGGATCTCCTGAGAGGACAGCTTGGTCCGCAACTGCAAGAAACACAAAGGTTAAAACAGGGAGGAAGGTGATTAAAAAAAGGTAAAACGTTTAATTAATTGCCAAAGATAACCATGGTGGCACAGATAAAAGCTTACACTCCATAAACATCGAGAAATACTGTGTACATTCATGTACATCTGAATATCGTCACTGTTGGGCATAAATGCTCTACTACTTAATCATACAGTGTCACGCAAAAGCAGCAAAAATGTAGCCTGGGTGCCAAACTGCTCGCTAGGTTTCACGATTTGTTTAGTCTCTCCGCATCACAGTCTGGAAATAAATCAGGTGACTCGCAACGTCGTTGCGACAAAACAAATCGTGGAACGGAGCGAGCAGTCTGGCACCCAGGCTAGCAAAAATAGACAATCTACTAGATCTATTATTTTTGCTATTTCTGAAGAATGTTGAAAGTCAAAGTGGTTAAGTGTGTCCACTTTGACCTGTGAAAAATATTAACAAGAGCTTGTGATTACAACATTGGATCCATTTGGAACAGATCATTTTTTCCATTTCCCGAAAGCGACGATATAAACATTTCATACAGAATACGCTTTTATAATGCATTACAGTGTTTCCATCATTCTCCGGGTTTAAAGTGCGAGCCAAGTGAACTTATTCACACAGCGGCCATTTTGTTCTAACGTCATACAACTACTTCTGTTGGAAACCCTACCTCAACGGTACTGTCTGCAAGACACTATCATAACACCCTGAAACAACTGTCAACTACAATCAGGCCACAATCTGTATCTTCCGTACAATATTGTTTGCCATATCCGTGATATGTGCAGGCAGTGAAGTTATTGATCTTTGTCGTCATGGATAGAGATTGAAATAATCGATGAAGTTATGCTGCTGTGCCTCATGCATCAGTGCACATTGCACAGAGTGGGTTAATGAGCCTAATTTGTGGACGAGAAAAAAAAGCAGACGGTGGACTTCACAGAATGGGAAGACGAGACACCGAAATTAACATTTTCATAATTAATGACTTAACGCGGTGTTATTTCACCCACCCACTACCCATCTGCTAGTAACCACTTAAACCATATACTTCGTTGACCAGGGTCCCACAGAGAACCATCTTTAGCTCCCTTATTCTTTACCCTCTATAAGAAACCTCTTTGCCACAAACAGCTGGTCACAGCATGTTGCGGTGCATTGGGGTACGCAAGTAAGTCTTGCCGAGCCCATAGGGCAGGAGCCTATCTCCTGATTCTGTAGCGTCAACGCAGGGAATGTTCCCTTTGTAATCAATGAATGGTGCTCCATTGCCGATGTTGCGCTGCGTTCGGTGACGGCGTTCAACCTCAGAATTCACCCCGGCTCATTTTTTTGACGCTCGAGTTGCAGTTGAGCCCTGGCGTAAGATGTAATCCTGGGCGCTACTCTCCCTCTGCCAACCTGGGGACATCCATACCTGAGCTCAATGCTCAATTCCAACCACTTCTATTTTTGCCAACTGTTTGCCTATTATACTGTATGACATGACCAGAAGAGGGACACTACGGATTCAAGTGGTTAGTCAGAATGTACGTTTTTGTGGCCCAACCTGCCCGATCTACCAATTAACTGCAGTGTCCACAGGTCTCACGCTCACACACACACCCACCGTGGTCATATAGTCCTGTAGCAGCTCTGCAGCCGTGGTACTGAGCTCCCCCTCACTGGCAGTCTTGGTCTGAGGTGAGGCTGGGGTAGAGGCTGATGGAGAGTTACCTCCTGCCTCCAGAGAACCCTGGAATGAACTGAGAGAAGAACATAAAAAGTCATGTGGAGGATCATTGCTTAATGAGGCATGAATTGTAAACATAAGTGGTCAGTTAATGGTTCCCCCAAATCATCAGGTGGCCCGAATGGAATCTGCACTCTGCAGACTTTTATTTTCTGCAGCATTTTTGGCTGTCAACGAATAGAAAATCGGTGTTCTGTGAGGATATTGTGCATTCCGGCTTTTGAAAGCATAAAAATAAAATGTGGAAATGAAAGCAAACCGTTAAGGATTAAGTGTGTCCCTTTAGTTTTGGCCATGAGGCAGAAGGTATAAAAAATGACATGCTAATTCTGAGGTGTCAAGTGTTTAGCCAGTGGAGACAGATAGCAAAGAAAATAACTTCATGAGATATGTGGCAATCTTCCCTGGCCACAGCCCAAACAATGGAAGCATAATAACCAACTAATGGACTGAGTACTTACAAGGTGCTATCCTCCGCTTCAAAAGTGTCCTTGTTGACTTTACTTGAGGAGTCATCTGCAGAATTACAGAAGTACATGTTGAAAGGTTTGTAATATTACATGGCGCAATATGTAAAGTTGTGAAACTTCACAAAACTCAAGATCGTGATTTGAATCTTGTAAGACCCTGCTTAGGAGCCCCCTTGAAAACAAAGTGGTATACCACCACCCACTGTATGAAACCACTGTCTGCACTGTTCCTGCAGAGAAGTGTGCTGTAGTGCCTGTTATGTTCCTTTGATTAACAGGAAATTCACTTTTTAAAATGGCTTCCAACCCTCTAGCTAAACATTCATGAGATTATTATAATAATCTAGCACAGTCGTTCTCAAAGTGGATTCTAGGGACTTTGTGGGTTCCTTTAGGGGGGACTAAATTTACACATACAAGTCTGTAACTCTGACAGTGTACAAATGGAACCAAATGAACCCGTTAGGGTCATCTGTCAGAGTTGATGGGGAGACCTTGAAATGTGAAAGTGCGAGAAACACTGATCGAAATAGTTTAACATTTTGCGATAGGCATATTTCATTAGGACACTTACTAAGGGAAAATATATTCACCCAAGCGACTAATTGGTCCTTCATGCAGTGAGTGACGGTGTATCTCTTACCACTGTATAGTGAAAGGTGTCTGGTAGGTGTGGTGGCCCCATCGAAAATGGCTCTGTCCAGGAAGTCGATGGTGGACTCAGTGTAAACAATCTGAAAGACCTGGCTGAGCAGGAGACAAAGCTCCTCGGCTGCTGCCTTCAGACCCAGACATTACATTAATTTAACAATACACACAACACATACCAAGCATGTGCTAAATCGTAACAATCTCCTAAAGACTGACAGAGAATGGCAAAGATTTGATGGAAAACATTGTTCTCCTCATGATGTTGGCATTATCTTCAGGACCTGACAATAGGGACAGAAAATAAGTAGAGCTTCATGCTTTCTCAACTAAGAAGAACCTACGTGCCGCTGTGTTAGACTTGACTTTGTACACTTTGATAGATCAAAGTTCAACAGATTAATTGAAAAAAAGAAAGAAGAAACGGAAACACACACACACTCACACACGGTACAAGCCAGGTTTAATACACCTCTTAGGGTGCGGTCACACCGAAGTGACCGAACTTTAATTCTGCCAATGCGGGCGGATTCTGCCATTGATTTAAATGGAAACAGAGCCTTCTTTTGCGGAAATACGCGAATGGCAACACACCGCTCAGTTCCCATTGAAAATAATTGGCAGAAACCGCTGCATAGGTGAAATTACAGTTCAGTGTGACCACAGCAGGTGTGGTAATCATACACCTGCTGTTTGTTTCAAATCTTATGACAAACGACAAATCTATCATCAATCCCTTAGTTCAAACGAGGAGACATTTTAGTGGTGACAAAAAAAGAAAGGAAAGGAAAGGAAAGAAAAATTACAATACATAGGCAATACAACATAGACTGCACCCTACCTTGTTCTCAACAGCCAGCACGAGTAGACAGCAGACCTCAACTAAGACTGCCCCACTCTCCGATAGAGAGCTGAGTGTCTGAGATTTGTTGAGATCTGGACATGAGCTTGGACAGGGGGAGCCCCCGGACTCCTGGGCTAAAATACAAACAATAAACACGATACACCGTCAAATCAGATAATAACAGTTTCTATTCAACTCTGTTCTTTGAGTGCCATTACTATATCCTTTTGAGTAAGGTCAAATTCAAAAGCATGAATACTAGTTTGTAAGCATTGCATGTCAGTCAAACATACTACAGCATGACAAGTCACAGACATAAACTCTGATGCTTCTGTCAAGCTGGAGGCATTGGTTCAGCACCCGTTTCTAAGCAGAAAATTGTAAGGGTTGGGTTTAGGAAAACCGACAGCTCTGTTCAGTAGTACCTGTTTTGAGCACCACTAAGTGCAACGAGTCGTCCCTGATGTAGGAGACGGCAGCGATGTCGTGAATAGGCACTCGGAGGATGATGTCCTCCCCGTCACGCCAGACCAGCTTGATGTTGTACGCCGATAGGCTGACAACTGCATCCTGCTCCGACGTCAGCTGGCCTGCCAGCTGATGAGATTTCTGAGGGACAGCGAGGCGTTCAGCGATCCGTGTCATTACAGAAACATAGAAACACCATAGCATCTGGTGACTGTGATGTTCCAACTGCCACCAGATTGTGTAAAGTCAGCACTTACACCAAATTCACACCAGCAGCTGTATACGCTGTGTGAATTCAGCGTTAGCCATTTTGTTTCTGTTTGCATATTACCAACTAAATCCTATTCAGTGAGATGTGTGGGAGTTGAATCTTGGTCATCGGATCAGGGTTCCCACACATCTTTACCAATTAATTTCCAAAACTTTTCCAAAACCTTTCCAGAATATTTAACCCGATTTCCAGGACTATATAACAATAATTCAGCTCAATAACGAGTCGCTTACTCCGATGCGCAATGCCCACAGACAGGTAGTGTATGCCAGTGGTTCTCAACCTTTTCAGGCCGTGACCCCCGAAATAATCATATTTGAACTGGGGACCCTGGCACCCTGACAAGCACTAAGAGTTGAGGAATTTTGTATAACACCGTTTTATTGAAAATAGCCGATCTACATGCTCACAACACGAGGCATTGTGAGCATGTAGATGAGCTATTTTCACAATTTCTGCCTCTAATATTTGACAATTTGGCCAATGTTTAATATGTCATTTCAGAGGTATTAACAAAATCAATAACCAAAGACAATGCATAGCTATTTTTTCCAGGACCTTCCAGGACCCTTGATCAATTTCAAAACTTTTCAAGTACTGGAAAAATATTTTTCTAATTTAAAAGAAATTCCAGGAATTTCATGACCATGGGAACTAGAGATGCACGGATGGCGGTTTTAGCCGTGGTGCACCGCGTTGATCCGCAGTGAGGGCGGATTTGGATCAATCAACTATAATTATTAATTAATTTCAGATAACCGCGGATGAAATAATGCAGGAAATAAATTATGACAATATATCTATCAGTAAAAAAGCTAAATCTCTGAATGCTTGTGTCTGTGTGTGTTAATTTGTGTAATTTGTAAATTTTTCATAACGAGGCTCCAGCGCTCCAACGATACAGCTGCGACCACTTAAAGGCATCAGCATCACGGCATGCCTCGTTGTGCTAAACTTACCTCTATCATGGTCGCGCTGCGATAAAAAGTTGAATCTCTTTCATAGATCCTTCACTGACTCACGCAAATTGCAAAGTATAGGCGACTGTAGGTAAGTTAAACTTGTGTGTTGTTGTGTGTGTTTGTTTGTTCCTCTCTCTCTCTGTCGTTCTTGTCTCGCTCGCTCTCTTTCTGTGTAAGTGTGTGCCTGTCTGCAGGGACGTGCAGAGAATGTTGGAGAGGCAGGGGCTGATATTTCTAAAAGGGCTTTTTGGTGGACAATTCTCTTGAATGCAGCCTTCGGTTATGGTATGGAAAGGGCCCGGGGACATTTGCATTTTTTACCATAGTAAAAAAATGCATTCATGGGCACTTTTTACAGACCGATCTGGCAGGGGCTCAAGCCCCCTTTGATGTCTATGTGTGTACGTGCCTGCCTGCCTGTCTGTAATAATAATTTGACAAGTTGCGGATGAGGCTGGATGCGGATATATAAATTGGATAATATAATTAATGCGGTTGGATAATGGGCGGATAATTAATTTGCGCGGATGGATTCGGATTCGGATGGCCTCAAAAGCCTATCCGCGCATCTCTAGTGGGAACCCTGTCCTATTCAGTGAGATGTGTGGAAGTTGAATCTTGGTCATCAGATGCTTACCCTTGCATTGTCAATGAGCTGCAGGACTTCTGTCCTACTTGAGGGGTTCAAGTATCCAGGTACTGATGTCAGCTGCCCCAAGTACTGCACAAAACAAAACAAAACTAAACATGAGACTCTGACCCTAGGTTTTAACAGCGGGCAACTCTGGGCGATCCAAAAAATAACTATTTTCATGTATTTGGGCAACATTTTCCACCACAACATTTTCCTGCAATGGCCAGTAGTTGCCGGGTCCCGTTGACAAATAAAGCACTTCCGGAAAACCGTTAAAACACACTGTCATCATCACCCCTCAAAACAAATGTAGTATGCAATTAACCAATCACAACCAGCATACTGAAGGTGATATAGGGAAACAAGAGTCTAGTAAGTTAACATTCCCTCCCTGACTAATCTTTAGTTGTTGATACTAAGTTATTATATACGCACAGTTTGAAGTCACACAAATCACAATGCAATGTTCAATGGCAAAACCGCACTGACTGTATAAGCTGGCCTTTCAAGTGCATGTCCTAGTGTGGTGATGGTCTACATCTCCTTTGGCAAGCAATACTTATAAACATTTCAAAAATAACAAAAAGTGCTTTCACAAGAACAATGTTGGTGTCAAATAAAATTTATATTTCAGCTATCCAGTTTTCACACTTTTCGTGACATTCTCATTCTCACTTCTCCAGGCATTTCTTAGACCAGGGCTTTTCAAAGTGTGAGGTGCGCCAGAGCATTGCAGTTAGGCCTGCAGATTCATGCGTTTACAAACTTGCAATTTCTGTTATTATTGTATATTAGTTCAGCTAGTCCAGCCTAGAATTAGGGAATTGATTCTTTACTTTCTTTTTGTTTTATTAAAAGTTATCTTACTGCATGCTTTGGTTCTCATTCATTCATCTGTAACAGCGTGAGCATGTGCGTAACTGTCAAGATAAACTTGGCAACAGTACAACTCTTCAGTCGTCACGACGACATAGCAAACTGGCAAAGTCTGTTCACGAGGAAGACAAAATGAGTGGCATTAATAATCGTGTTATCTGCATTTCATTTCAGTAATTGCGCCAGCAGAGTGCGTAAGTACCGCGTTCGGTGGCATATCTGTCGCGTATCTGTTTGTGTTTATGCCCTTAGCCAATCAGGGACCAGCATTCTTGGTGACGTCACCATCAACAGCCAATGAGGGACCAGCATGCTTGGTGACGTCAACCATCAACAAGTGCGACCTGTTATAAACAACAAGGCGCCATACATGGCCACGAGTGCACTAGGCTCAAGTTGGCACTCAACAGAGTGCGTCTAGTTTTAAACTGAGGTTGATTTAATGCGAAACTGTAACTTCCTGCATGTGAGTAGTTACTTTTAAACTACTTTTCCCTATAGCTTCTTTTTCTTTTAATTTAAATGCACAAACAGTTGTCTGAGCCTTGTCTCAAGGGAGGCCAGCAGATGCCAGATGCATGGTGACATCACACTCACTTTGACCTCCTTCTCGATGTAGTCGTTAAGCAAGATGTCGGGGTCGATGCGATGGTCAGGCAGGGAGAGGGAGAAGGTGTGGAGGGCCCTGCGCTCAGTGGCCTTCTCCTGGGCCTTCTTGTCCCTGCCCTTCTCTCCTTTCAGGAAGACACGCTTGAATGGAGACACGATACCAGGCTAGAACAGAGGGAGACAGAGAAAAGGGACACATGTTGAGAAGCACTTGATTTTGTTACACAGCAAAAGCCCCTGTGTTCATTGCGACTGTCAAGTCGCAAGTTACTATGAAAACCTCCACCGGCTTTCCGTCAGTCAGTCAGTCAGTCTGTCAGTCTGTCAGTCTGTCCCTCTGTCACGTCACGTCACACTTTTGGCCCTACTGTTATCTCCGGCACCGTTGCCCCTATACTATCCATGCCAAACTTTGTTTGCACACACACTCCTTGGCTGGCAAAGCACAACCTCCAGCCCTGATTTCTCACATGGCCCTCTTCTAGCGCCACCATGAGGCCTATTTTTGAAAAACAAATTTTTGGACACTGCTCCTACAGATTTTGCCCTAAGATCACACAAAGCGGTACACAGCATCTCTGTCCCATTTCCCATATTCCCTCCTGATTGGCTACGATTGCCTTCTAAAGTTTGTGTATGCGACCTGGCGGTCGTTTATCTCACAGTCTTACTGGTTTATCCATTTGTAACTCTGAGGAGTGAAATTAACCCGGGTGATTTTACTGGGTTGTGGGTGCGGTTGTGGATATCCCCTCAGTCAGTTGTTTGCCAGGGGGGGGGGGGGGTCCTCTCTAGACTAGTGAATAAAAACATTTTGAGAGCCTGCCACATTTGGTAGCTTGTGTGGCTTTTCTAAAACATAAATCACAGGCAGCCGGCCCCCCTGATCCTCTGCAACAGCATATCATTAGTTCATCATTACATGATGTGCATTCATGTACATAAAAACGCAGATGACGCAGATCGTAACGAGAAGGAAGGCAGAAAACCAAATCTATTGCGGCAGCAAGGTTAACCAAAAGAACAAGAAAACCTCTTTACTCCGCCAATTTGCTGTGGATGACAGACCTCATCCAGCTTTGCAATTCTGCTTACTCTGCTTTCCCCGCCTCTGCTATTTGCTACAATGTGAGACATGGCTCACATCACAGTGCAGTCTGAATTACACTTAGTCGCGTGCCGGTGTTGCACACTGAAAATGGTAGCCCAAATCAACAAGATTTTAGATCTGCTATTTTCAGTGCACTTATAAATTAGGCAAGAGCATGACAATACGTAGCCATCTTTGTTACCGAATGCCTGTTCTCCAAATAAACAAAAAATACAAAAAATGCTTTAGGTTTGGGTATGGTTTAGCTATGGTTTAGTGAATGTGACCACCGATGACCTAAAGAAAAAAAGAGAGACAGAAAGCATTTTCCTTCATCCTCTCAAAATTCAAACAGAAAACAAAAACATTATCTATTTAGGGTAAATAAGAATGTCCAGAAGTGGGTTCCATCAAAACTTCAATTACATTTTGCCAAGAATATAGTTAAAAGCCTTTTTTAATTTTTATACTTGGTTGCGCATTATGTCTTGCTCAACTAGCAGATCCACAAGCTCAGCTCACAATGCATTATGCTGCAATGTGTTGTGAGCTTGTAGATCTGATCAGCTATTTTTGGTGCGAGATACGATGCACAACTAAGTACCTAATGAAATAAAATACACCCTTTACAAACAACAGCGAATCCACAATTCCAAAGCATCGTACAAGTCGTGTCCTACCTCATAATCCATGAACTCGCACTTAACTAGTCGTAGTCGCCAATGCAACGGCAACAGACAGTGGGTGCAACTCAGCTGCAGTCGTTTCTTGCCTTACACTAAGCGCGCTTCCCTTGGACAGAGTACACTTGTCACCTGTTGTCTCCTGTCCAACAAGAGGCTGCAGTGACAGTTGCCAACTGGGGAGTGACATGCAGGGCCATACAGTCTACTTGTGTAGAGACGCATGTGTGTGTGTGTGTGTGTGTGTGTGTGTGTGGGGTGTGTCACCCACAAAGGAAAAGGAGCGTCTCGCTCTCTATGCAGACACACGAGAACAGGAAGAGGACCAACCACGACTTCCTGGTTGACACGTATTCATACTTTGAAAAAGTGCAACTGTACACTGCTCTTAACTGCTCTTTTGTTTTTGCACATTTCCACATTGTAATAATGAGATTCATCTGATTGCTTATGTTTCCAATTGGTTCCCTGAATCAGTGCCTGTGCCTCTGTAGTGTAAATAACAAGGGCCTTACAGTATATACTTACAGTAGTTGAGCTCCCAGAGATCTAGACTAGGCTCCCTCTTTTTACCCCACAGCAAATCTCTCCGCCGAATATAGCAGATCTACAAGCTTGCCATGTGTTGAGTTGCAATGCGTTGTGAGCTTGTAGATCTGCCATTTTCTCCAAATGTTCACCCCCCAGGATTTGTGTGGTTAAAGCATACCTATCTTGTCTGTAATGTGGTTGTTCTGGACATCCAGTCTTGACACACAATCCCTCAGATCAGACTGTGTGGAACAGCACAGTCTATGGGCAGTGCATTATTTATCAGTGCGAAGCAGCAGCAACAGGCCACTGGTACAAGACACAGGAGCATTAACATTTCATGACACGTCATCTATCCTGTGAAATGTGAGACAAAGGCTCCCACAGGTGACCCCTGGCCATCTTGGTAGTGGTACTACATACATGCGGAGAGCATCTCTCCATTCCGACATCATGTCTTCTTTCCGACATGTCTAACCCTATCTCTTACCCTAACCTCTATGGAAGTGTTGCCACTCTGACAATAAGAAGTCACTGTCGGAGTGGCGACATGTCGGAATGGAGAGCGCCCCCGTACATGCGTTCAACATGAACGAGAGTGCGGCAAGAGCTTTATGCTTATTTTGGAGCAACAAAAGCACAAGCTGGTTTTGTCCAGACTGAGTGGATGAAAAAGCTGCCAGTAACTTAGGAAGCGCATCGGAACTTTTGCACTGATCAAGGAAACAGCTGCAAAAATCATTCCTTGCTGATGAACACCAAGACGGGAATTTGATAGTACATGGACGTGTGCTTAGGCAAAGGAGAGCCAAGGCAAGTACTGCACAAACTAAGATTATTTCATTAATCATCTGATTACATGTAAAACAATCCTGGTGTGCGGGTGGATGGTATTCTAAATGTACTAAACACAATTATGGCTGGGAGATTCTCAAGTGAAGCAAGTAGTCCTTATTCCTATAACTGCATGCAGCAGCCCTAGGCTAAGGCTATGGTGTCCTGTAAATATGTACCATCGGTTAATTAAAATGGTGTACCAGCCAGCACATTGAGTCTACATGTAACATGCATGCATCACAACTAAAGTCTTCCAGGAAGTGAATACCATAGAAAATTCATGTTCATGTTATTCAATAACACCACCAAGTGGAACAAAACAGAACTGTGTGTGCACAGCCATCATGCATAAAGTAATGCATAAAGACAAGAAATTGATAGTTTTATTTTTTTATTGGTGTTGTTCACTACAAAGCAACTATGGGGCAGTGCATCAATTTGAGATGTAATTTGCAGGATAATTTAATCATACTACTTGCCATTTCTCATTTGTCAATGTATCTACCCTATACATAATCTTATGGAAAAGTGAAAGTATTTTACAAAATGCACTTTTTCTGCCTGAACTTTCAAATGGATATGATAGTAGATCTAGATGCTAAATAGATGCTGGCCCCAAGTCACAGCAATTCATTGGGTGACTGACTACACACAGAGTTGCAGACAGAGACAGAGGGAAATTCCGTCACCATGGCAATAACAGCCAGTCATTAAAAACAGAAAACAATACATGCAAATACATCAGCCATTCTAGATCTAGGAATCCCCCATCATGAGTGACAGTAACACTGCTGACCACTACCCGTGACAGCTGGGTGGGAACTGCACAGTGCACACGCAAACCTCCAGACACCCACGCCTTTCCATAACATAACAATGACAGTACTACAAACTACAAAGACTCCATGTAACCTGGAGACATATTATGATGCCATATCAATTATGTGATTACAACCACACGGGGGCTGTTCATAAATACACTGCCCTCTTTATTAGAAGCAGCTAAACGTTGATGACGTGACAATCCGAGAAATGACATAAATTCAACTAAAACAGTCGAGTTTGGTTGGCTGAATATGGACTGTGATTGATTGGAGTTCAAGTTAGTCAGACTCGGAACAATATCACCCGACACCATCATGACATGCATCCCACTGTTTCTCAAAGTGGGGTCCGGATACCCCCAGGGGTCCTTGAGGAGTTCCAGAGGGTGCCCAGCTAAATGATATTTAGGAACCAAATGGACCCTTATGGGTCCTGTAACTCAGTACTGTGTACAAATGCAACCAAAAGGACCCGTACACTCTCAGATTGACATTGATTTTACAATATATATTGGGGTCTCAGAGATAGAAATGCCATTAAATGGGGGTCCGTAGCCTAATGCATGTAAAACTGGGGGTCCCTGAAATTAAAATGGTTGAAAATCACTGCCAGAGCTGTAAAAAAGAAGAAGAAAAAAAAATCTTCTCTAATGGGGTTCCCTGGCATATCTTTTCAAATGGGGGTCCGCGGGCAAACAACAAGTGTCAATTTGGGGGTCCTTGACATGAAAAAGTTTGAGAACCCCGGGTCTACTGGTCTAATAAGCAGCTGAATTAAAATGAACCACCGTTAGCCAAACTTAGCAGCACAAACATCAGCCTGAAACTCTCAAACTCAACAGAGCTCTGTTAGCAACAGGGCAGGCAGTGTCAGCTACGTTAACAAACCAGCCAACCAGAAGTTACCCATTTGCCAAAACTTACCTTTTTCACTTTTTTCACATCATCATCCATTTCTAAGTAAAGGTCTTCCTCTTCATATTCATTTCAGCGCGTGGCATTTTGGGGACACAAAAACACAGCTGGCGACATCATGGCTAATAACGTTAGCTCTGCCTGTGGGGTTAGCTTAGCTTGTAGCTAGCATCCTGGAGAGGGATGCTGATAAGAAAATATCATCCCGACTTTAATCATAACAAGCATTATTACTCATAATATTCTTCAGCGACATCAACAAGAGAGAGAGATGGAGAATCCCCCCCGTGTTTTCTTTACAGCTATGCGTGAGTGTCATTAAATCAGCATACAGATATATTATGAATAGAAAAACAAACTCGGAAAAAACAGCACAAACTTTTCAATCCTGCCGCCATTTTGGGCGTTAAACTGTAGTCCATCATGCCTTGCACACAGCAGCACAGCAGTTGTGGATGTTATGTTATGTTATGTAAAAGTAAAAATTTCATCTGTAATAAAATGATTTATTTAATATATTCTAAACAAGATTCATTGTGTATTTAGTGAAATATTCAAAATCTTTTTTTGTTTTAATATAGATTGTCAAAAATCCACATCTCAAAATATTAGAATATTACTTCAAAAGAAGGATATAATAGCCTACAGAAATGTTAAACTTCTGAACTCAGTACTTGGTCTGGAATACTTTTGAACAAAATGTCTTCATCAATGGGGCAATTGTGGAAACCAGCATTTCATTGTATTGCTAGTGTTGATCCACTGTGTTTTACCAAGTTCAGAGAGTCAACATACCTGGGGATTTTTGTGCACCATATACAAGCTTTATGGAGATGATGATTTCCTTTAGCCAGAAGAAGCACTTAGCACCCACCCACAGAGCCAAAACTACTTGTAGGCCTAACTGGTGTACTGAGTACTGACTCTGGTATTACTGGGCGTAACCAACTGACCATCAAACTGGCCTGACCTGAACCCCACACCCCTCTGTGGTGAGTTGTCATGATGAACTTTCATCATATTGCAAACCTGCATTATTAAAAATAAATGAAAAAAATGGGGTAAGGTTGACTTGACTGTTCTCTTATGGTTGAATTATTGTCAATGGGTGCTGTTGATAATGTTGATATTGAATATTGAGAGTGTTGTAGTGTACCATTCGGGGGAAGGGGTAGGGGGTGCATGGGTCTTTATTATTGTTCATCTCTATTTTGTGTCTTTTGTCTTTTAATTATTTTAATGTCTTGTTAAAAAAGAGAGAGAATGATATGTTAATTGTGTATTATATACTGTGATTTGGTAATAAATAAATCTTAAAAAAGTGAGTGGCAAATCGAGTGGCAAAGTCAGTGGCCAAGTGAGATTAATGTAATTTAACGTCATTTAATGTAACTAGAAGCTGGGCCGCCCGATGTAAATAGGGAATGAATGCCCCGCCCTTTAATGCAAACCCCATTATACCTGTTGTCATAGGACCCGTTTTGACCATCTGTTTGCCTGTGTCCATTTATGCCCATATATGGAGATATCTGTTATCTGTCTGTCTGTCTGTCAGTGTCCATGGAGATCACAAAAGATATAGTTCTGGGTCCATTTTATGCCCATATATGCCCATATATGGAGATATCTGTCTATTTGCGTCCATTTCATGCCCATATATGGAGATCTCTGTATCTGTCTGTCTGTGTCCCTTTATGCCCGTATATGGAGATCTTTGTGATTCTGCGTAAATTTTATGCCCATATATGCCATTTGCGTCCATTTTATGCCCATTTATGGAGATCTCTGTATCCGTCTGTCTGTGTCCCTTTATGCCCGTATATGGAGATCTTTGTGATTCTGCGTCCATTTTATGCCCATATATGCTATATATGGAGATATTCAGAGATTTTTTGTTGACTCATGTGGCGTACGTGATGTCAGAGCCTTTTATGAAGTGATGTCACAATGAGTCAGAGCTTTCGCCGATTTCCTCCGGAACAGCCTGATGTCAACAATCAACCCCGCATAAGGAGATTCCGAACGTTTCGCGCCGGTTCGGGAAAACCGCGCATCGGGTCGGGTCGAGACCCGGCACTGCACTCCGTGCCGCGGCGGGGAACGCGCGTGCCGAATCTGAAGCCGGTGGGACGAACGGTTCTCGAGATACGCGGATTACAGACAGACAGACAGACACACAGACAGACAGACAGACACGCAGAGACTTCTCGCATTTATAGATAGATTAGATAGGACTTTTCTGTTTGGTTGTATGTCAACGCCACAAAGTAGGTGTTTCTGCGTAACTTCCTGGTATGATGATGATGTCACACGCATAACCCTATGGCATAACCTCTATATAGGTCTATTTTACAGGACAATTTAACATTAAGGTGCCCACAAGGTTTAGGTGTCTAATGGAACTGTGTCCATTATAACTAGCCTATTAAAAATCTAAAACAACTTAATGTAGTGACTATAACAGCTTTTGAGCATATTGACATCAATAACTACATGTTAATGTATCCTGTATTGCAGTGTTTCTCAACCTTTTTTCTGTATGGGGGCACACTTTTCAGACTTTTTGGTTATTAATAAAGAAAATATGGCTGAGCATTTTAACGTGTGGTAAATGGTGCATTTATATAGAGCTTTTATCCAAAGCGCTTTACAGAGATTGTGCATTACATTCACCCATTCACGCACACATTCATACACCAGTGGCGGAGGAAACCATGCAAGGCACCAACCTACTCACCGGGAGCAATGTGGGGTTCAGAGTCTTGCCCAAGGACCCTTCGACATTAACTCAGGGGGAGCCGGGATTTGAACTGGGAACACTTCGGGAACCCTTCGTGCTCTAATAACGGTTTCTCTACCCCTGAGCTATGCCGCCCCACATGTGTGCGGACATTGCCTCTTTTACACACTTTTCATGTCCCAAGAATCCATGGGCTCACCAACATAATGCGGGGGAGTAAATATCGTCACTGTCGGGAAGAAACCTTGAATCTCCAATTTTCAAGTTTGTATGTTTCTTCGCAAAGTAAAGCCCTGCTTCATCATACAAGGCTGTCGCACAACAGTAGTGAAAACAGCAGATCTCGCGGTGCGAGGCGTTGTGTGCTTGTAGATCGGCTGTTTTCACTGATAAACACAATACTGGCTTTCAAGCAGTTTCAAGGGGCACATTTGACCCTTCTCAGGGGCACACCAAAGGTCCCCAGGCAGGCACAGTGGTTGAGAAACACTGCTGCATAGGATAGGATAATCATCAAACCCCTGATATCACCTATTAAACAAGTTATATTATTTAAATGAGATCAGCTGTATTATTTGTTTTGATAAACCATAATATTTGTTTAGTCAAAAGTGTATTAGGCCTAACTACTGTATACAGACTTTTGATCTGTCAAAGTGTAAAACGTGCATGTGAATACATTTACTGGTATAGGTTTCACTTTCAAAGACTATATTTATTTTTTTCTCTTCTGGGAGGAACAGTCTGATATATTAATCTACAGTAAGGCTTGACATTACATTTTTCAGCATAATATTTCTCTTTTCATCTAAAAACCAAAACATACAAAAAGAACTTTAGCACCATATGTTATTAATAATATTCATATTGTTCCCAAAAATAGGGGTTTAGTACAATACTGGACATCAGTTTAGTTTTTTTTAAAGAACGGGGATTCCATGAAACAATTTACTTACATTTTATATTTAACAACAACAAATAAATCATTCTTTATATTATATGCTCTCAGTCACAACATAGGTTGTATGAGTACACTTTCATAGAGATGCTACAGACCGTAGCAATTCGTTTGCTTACTGACATTGTGGCAACAATTTAAATACCCCAGATAAATCATAGCTTAGAGAGTATCCTGATAAATTTGTGAAATACATCAACAAGCTAACACAATCTAGAAATTGATTGAATATTTAACAAAGCAATATTCCCCAACACCATCAAAAATCAGCAGCAATTAATATGACAACCATAGTCGCTTCATTGGAATATCAAATCCATTTTTTAAACAAAATATTACAGCCAATTCTACAGTAACAACAAAAGTAGATACACACAGGTTAAGGACATAGAGATGACAGGAATTTACAACACAGCAATCACATTCTATACCTTTTTACCCAAATTCAGTTTTTCAGAAGTATGCTTGTACTTCTGATCATGTGCCAAAATGATGCATTTTTGTCATTTGCTTGTTTCATTCTCTCAGGAAAAAAAGTCCTAGTGCAGATCGAATCATAGTAAAAAAAATGAAATTAATGCTGAAACTATCATGATAAACATTACATGAAAAGAGATTAACTGTAGGTTTTTGTGCCGATTGAAAAATCATAAGTGGCACCATTGATAGTTGAGTCCTGCTGTAAACTGTGTACAATTGAGGTGCTAGTTCCCGAGCATCGTGAGTCTGCAAGTTTTTGGAGGCAGGGTCTTTCTGTCAACCGGAAGGCCATGCTCTTAGAAAGCCACAACGCAGACCCAGCAGTCCACGGATTGTGGTAGCACCTTTTTAGATGGGTTTTATTCAGCACCAGGTTAATAAACAAAGAAAAACTATGCACCGTTTTATCATCTGAGCTGCGCCAAATGGTCAAACTAACAGATGGTCATGATGACGTGAACGGAGAGACTTCAACCAAGTCAATCACTACAATGGCCTGCTTGCTACACATGAATGCAGAAAACAGAGGGGTCATTGTGCAATAGAATAGAGAGCACGTACATGCTAAATGTTAAGGGTCACCTCACAATGAGTTCTAAAGGCATGCTGGGAGGTGTTCGGGAAAATCAGGAAATGAGTTGATCCAAGAGTGAATCAGCGATTTGCCCCGTTTCAAATTAGGCTTGAGGAACTTCTTATTGTGTATATTAATTAATCCATCTTAAGATGTATATTAATCAATAAGAAGATGCAAAACAACTGAGCTCTTTGAGCATTTTGTCATCTCTGACCTCGTCCTATATGTCCCCATCCCCCCCACTGCAGGCATTATTCATTTGGCTAGAAGATGTATTGTTCACACAAGACAAACGACACAGAAATTGTACGTCTTGGCACTACAAATCATTCATCTTTGCAAGACAGAAGATGCAAAGCATTATGCTTAACCACTTAAACCCTATTATACTGGATTCCAGGGCTCAATACAATTGAAGGCCTGCTCCTGTTTTCGCTATACACTAAATAGCTTTGCTGAAAATAGACGATCTACAAGCTAACAACGTGTCATGTAGATATGCTATTTTCTTTGAATGTTCCCAGAATAGCGACACTAGGGTTCATGTGGTTAATTTATACTCCATCATACGACAAAGTATAAATTAGACGGTAGACAGAAGATAACCATAACAATCATAGACAAAATGATTCCGTATCATCGTGTCTGCTGTCTAACAAGACTATCAACTAAACCAAAACCAAATTGTTTTGTTATTCTGAACTTCTAATTTCAACTTCAAGTGAATCAACTGGGGGGAGCTAGGTTCTGATTAATGTTGTTCAAACAAAAGCAACATGGAACACGTTTTTTTTTTCCTTTCACACCTGTTAAAGAACCACTGTCTGGATTGTACTGCTCTGTCATATTCTGTAATTTGCTTGAATATTGTAACTTAGACCACTGCAATCCTTTAGATAGTTTGTGAAAGATTAAGCCTAAGTAGCATCTATTTGATTGAGGTCTAAGCGAGATGTAATAGAGTCCAGAACTTGGCTTGGTCTGTGTTGGGGAGACAGACTCTTGACATTGTTTGGTGTTGTCATATTGGTTAGTGTGCTGGCACATGAAAAGAAAAAGAAAAACACTGACATTGTTGTTTGCGGACCTGGCTGCCATGGCTGGATTGAAGCACCCAAAGAAACAAGGCACAACAAGGAGAAATAAGCAAATGCTTGCTGTTTAAACGCTCTTGCTGTGTGTCATGGCTGTTGAGGGATGTGGAATTTGGGCACGTACTGTAACATGACAGAAAACATTTCCTTTGGCGGGTATATTTGTGACCTTGACAAACTGAATACTGTGTATGGGCAGTACAATAACGGCTGCCACTTGTTCTTGAAACCTATGTAGAACAATTTGGACAAAATCATTTTAATAAATACGAAAGCAGACGATGAGTGGATAAAAATAATGCACTCAGGATCTAGCTTTCAGCTTACAGTTGTTAAATATAATGTATGTGTCAAAATGATGATGATTGTATTATGTAAAGGTATAATGTATTAGGTTTGTGAGCTTGTTTTTGGACTGAGTTGGGTTTAAATCGATTTCAGGAGAGCACGAGTGCTCTGAATATCATGTAAAGTTATTGGATTACACACAATGTAGTAATACAAGAGCTGGACGTAATATGTCATATACAAAAATCATAAAAAAGAATGAATCACAGTGTATCTGCACCTGATTTTGACATGAATCCATGTCTGAAAAAGTCAATGGTCTGAGAAAGGATGCAGAATGCCAGGCAGCCAACTACCACAAAAAACCTGCACCCCAAGAATAATACAGAATATCTATATATATATATATGTACACATACTATATATATAGAGAGAGATAGATAGATACATAGTATATAACAATGAATTATCTCTCACAAACAAAACCGATGATACTATCCCCACAGACAAGAGTGGTCCAGGATGCAATAATGTTAAAGACAAAATGGAGACCCTTGAGGACATGCCTGGGGATAAGAACTGCATTGAGAAACCCCTGAGTCAGCTGGTTCAGTGGTATTATTTATTGGTCCTGAGGAACCCCTGTATTGGCTGTTTTTGTTAGTAATAAAGTTATTGACTGACTTACTATGCGGGTGGCTGTTATGACAGAGCCAGGAACTACAGTGTATATGACTACCATGGTGAAAGTGAAGACATTTGTCATTGCATATGGACAGGAAGGTATATTTATACAGATGGCTGTGCGTGTGTGCGTGTGATGCTTGTTCCACTCAAGCTGACCCAACAGTTCTCAATTACTCAGGGCTGAACATCGCTATCAAGCTAGCTAAGAGGGCGGCGGACCCTTGATGTTGAAGCTCTTGGTTGTGGCAGTGTACCTCATTGCATGTTCTCATAGTCAGGATCTCCAGTTGTTCAGCCTCGTCGTCTTTCATTTCTCTAACCAGAACATGAGTGGTCGCAACAGGGATATACCAAAGCCCAGCGTGGTTGGAGGCGGGTGAGAGGACGGAGCAGCAACCAGGGATGGAGCCGAAAACATCAGCGAGAGAACAGAGCCATGTGAGAAGGCCCAGAGGACCCCACGGACAAGTAAACCCCAAAAAGGTCAAATGAAAGACATTCACGCGCACAGACCCGCATGCCGGCGGAGACACGCTTGCATACCATGACCAATTCATCGCTATACATAGCAAAATCCTCAGTGTAAAAATGTAACCGAATGGACCTTTGAGGGTCCTTTTGGTTACATGTTTGTGTACACTACGTGTGTGTGTGTTACAAATGGATGAAGTAAAACAGAGAATTGTATGTTCTCATACAGCCTCACAGGAACACATTCGCATCTCTGCTTAAATAGCCTTTCACAGGGTCTGTGCTCGTGTTCTTTTCCAACCCTGGCAAATAAAACCCTCACCCATTTAACCTGGATCCACGTGGTCTCTGCAATTTACAGTACGGAGCTAGCAGGTCTGTTGGGACACAGCTAAAGCAGAGGCCAGTGATCCAGGAAAAAAAAGAACCTCCATTTTGTGTGGGCTCTTGGGTATCCCTTGTCGAGTGCATTTGTACTAATGCCTCATACTAAAGTCATGCCATACACTACAATGTAAAAAACGCACATTATATATTCAAATGAATCATCGAGTAAGTACATAGATAAAACTGGAGTATGAAATGCATTCACTTTTTTCCCCATTAATTGTGCAGTAGCCCTCTGTGTAAATCGTAGTCAAGCTACAAGAAGAAGCTTGACTACAAGAAGCTTGACATAGAAGACTTTTGTTTTCATGGGTGAATACAGTGGCCAACTCCATACACGGTACAAGCCTGGATGTTCATTTCATTCTGAGGGTGTATTGTATTCTCTCAGTGAGTTAAATGAACACTCCAGGATTTTACTGTGACTGATTCTGGAGTGAAATATACAGTACGGGACTGTACAATTGCTGTACCGCATGGCCAACATGTGGCATGCCTCTTTGCATTGCCTCATTCGAGTGGCCGAAGGGGGCAAAACAATTAGGAAAGACAGTACTGAGACGCCCAATTTATGTTCCATCGTATGACAAAGTATAAATCGGGCTTAAGACGTGATTTTGGCTTTGCTTTAACTGCACTAGCAAGTTGCCAGAACAGCTGTTCTGTATACCCATGTAAAGAGTATAGGCTCTTAGGGTACACTAAATTGGAGGAGTATACCTTTTAACATTGCAATATGTTTTCTTTCTTTTTTATGTAAAAAAGTATGCTCTTGCAAAAAAATATGCATGTCAATGAATACAAATGAGGGACACAAAGGATTAACATTGAAGTATAATACAATAGCATACCGTACAAATATCTTCTAAGTTTGTGATTTTGTTTTCTCAAGATCTCATGACAACTCTTTGCACCGGATAAGCATGTGGTACTAAACCTAAAACTTCTGTCCAAAAGAATAGGGCAGGTGGAAAAGGCGGACAGGAGTGGTGCTTTTCACTTTGTGGAATTCAGAAGGGAATGGTGGAGGATTTCATAAAGGCCGTCTTTGCACTGTTTTAGTTTTCCTCTGTGCAAGTCACTTGTTAGATCCCACCCACCCCATTGCTAAATCCATACAATCTTTAAAAAACATTTCTTTGGAATGTGTGTTTGTTTTATTTTATTGTGTAAAGTTTTATTTATTGATTTTTGCATAAAAATGCAAATTCAAAAAGAGTTGTGCTCCTGACTACCATAATTCATTCGATACACCCAATTGTAAATACTTATTGCCTTTAAAGCTGCAACCCTAACCCTTATTTCAATGAATAAAAATGATATTGTAATCAATCTGTATGGTAGATTAATAAAATATAACTAGTGCATCTGCAGCGTTTGAAGGTGGTCTCCCTACTCTTCCATTGCGTCATTTAGACTCTGGTGCCAGGTAGGCCAATAGACTGGTTGACATATAGCCATCCTGAAGCCCATAAGCCCAATACCTCCCCTGTCCCAATTGGGAGACCAGAGTTCGAATCCCGGGTTTCACAGCTGCAATCACCTCTCTCCGTCAGAAAAATATCTAACTTACGGACTGTACGTAGCTTTAACATTATGTATGCCAGTATCATCTTATTCTATGCCACAGAAAAGTGGGGGATTTCCCAAACTATTACAGCTTGTTGCCAGGAGAGGGCAGCCAGTCTTTGTAGTGAATGTTGGATATTATGAAAGGAACTGATTGAAGGTCTGTGTGCTTATCTTCCCTCTAGAATTATGATTTAGGATTTGGAACAGAAAAAGTAGGCTGCAGCTAGAACACAGCATATAAGCAAGTGCCAAGACATAGACATGCCATTTGAAACTGCCTCTCTCGCAGATATCAGTGACTATGTTGCTTGTTCAATTTACAGTATCTTCATGTGCTTCTCTAAGACATATATAATGTTTGTCACTTGGTCTGATTGGTTAAGGACATAGTAAACAGTTTAATAATACATTTCAACAATTTACATAAGTAATGGCAGTTAATGTTGGGATGTGCAAAGACCCGCCACATCTGGGACTCTCCTCCATCATTCCCATCAGGCTTTGCAACAGTGCCATATCATGCCTGATTAATGCTCCGTCATACGACAGTGTCGTGCACTGAAAATAGTAGACCTACAAGCATGCGACACGTTGTGGCTTGTAGCTTGGCTATTTTTGGCATGCGACATCATCGTACGACGAACAATCAATCAGGCTTCACAGGGACATAAAATATGTCCTTCACAAGTATTCACAGGTTGAATCACCAATACAGTATAATGTGTTAAACACATTTCATAATGACACATTCACACATTATCTACACACTCACACAGAACCCTCTTCTGTGAATTTAGAAGAGTTTATATTAGACTTTTGTAATTATGTCACATAAGATACGATTCATTATTTTACTCTGTACTGCATGTTTTGCCAAAAATAAATCATGACTGTATGTTCATACTGAGTTTGACTCTTGGTAGACGGCACACACACACCGCTCCTGCAGGAAAACTGGATGATTGGGGAACGAGAGTGAGTTGAGCGAGGTACCAAATGGGAAGAGATCATAATCCAGAGAGAAAGATGAGCAGGTTGAGAGGAAGAGAAGATAAGGTGTGTGCTTTTTTTCTTTTTTATTGAGTGGGGGGAAGTGACAGGGCCATGGGAGAGAATTCCTTCAGAGGGAGGACTCATACTGCAGTAGTTCATAAAGGAGCGGACCGTCTCTATACCTGATGCCCACTGCGTTAGGGCTTATGTACTGCAGCACGTTTATGGTCCTGCGCAGGCGCCGGTCCACAAAGTGCGCATCCCAGGCTGGGTAACGCTTCCTAGGCATGTCTATCTTGATCAGAGGCCCCTCGGGCTTGATAGGCCTGCCGGCCGCATCCACAGGCTCCGTGGACCTCACCTGGAAAACGGGAAGGCAGGTGTCCGTGGCGGTTTCGTCGGATTCCACATATTCCCCCGCCAAGGCCCGCGTGGGCGTGGCCTGAGAGGCACGAGGTCCCGGAGTCGGGGCCATGGGCTCAGCCTCGGGGGGCAAAGGGAGCCCCCACAGAAGCTCAGCGCAGCAAGAGCTGGCCAGGACCCTCAACCGGGGGCCCATGGGGTGCAGCACCCCATAGTAGAGGACCATGCAGGCCACACCTGAGGCGAAGCACAGGAAGACGCCACAGAGGGCGGAGGAGGCGTAGGCGTCGGTGGTGGCCGGGTCGCGGTACGCGTACCACAGAGAGCTGAGGATGGCGTTCTCCAGCAACACCACCGTGTAATAGGCCACCATCCTGTAACGGGTCCTCCCCTCGCGCACGTTGAACCAGCAGAAGACGTAGACCACGCCCACCACCATGTTGAAGAGCACCTCCTCCCACTTGGACATGCAGAAGTCAGTGCCACCATGGATGATCCAGAAGGCCATGGCGCACCAGTGGAGCACCACGAAAATTCCAAAGTAGATGTGGAAAACGGAGGCGAAGAGGGCAAAGGAAAGCACCCGTGAGGAGATGGTAAAGAGGCGCCAGAACAGATGCACCAGGGCGCCCCTGTAACTCATGCTCTTCTTGTCGTCGCGCGAGTCGCGTAGGAGCTTGTGGTAGGAGGCTAGCACCCATGCCAGGGACAGGAGGGAGGCCATGGCAGACACACCTAGAGACAAGACAGAGAGAGAGAGAGAATGGCAGAGAGGAAAACAAATGCTAAATTTATACTCCGTCGCATGACAGTGTCTCTTGCCAACAAGAACTGATGTGACACATTGTTTCCTTGAAGATCTGTTCTTTTTGGCAAGTGACAGCATGCAACCACATGCAATGGAGAATAAATGTAGCTTTATAAGTACAGCACAAGAGAAAAGAGTGTAAAAAAGAAGAATATTGTAATAAATGATAGTTAAGTGACTGGAGATCTTTCTAATACCCAAAAGATACTAAAAAATAAAAAGACTATTACTGCATCAAAAGTAATCAGCAAACTATACTATAAAAACTGGTCAAACATTGGCCAAATAGTTAAATAATATAAGAACGAGGCAAAACATATATAAAATACTGATCTACAAGCTCACAACGCCTCACGTTGCGAGGCATTGTGAGCTTGTAGAACTACTATTTTCACAATATTTATCTGTGGAACCGAGTCAAACAAAATGTAATCTCTCAAGAGCTTCAAATTCAAATTAGATGGGACAACAGCAACATAAGATGACACATTTAGGGGGGGCTTGTGGAGTCGATGTATGATTTACTCAATAGACAAATATAAGTAGGCTACTACAGTAGAAATATGGTTTGTTGTTGAAACTTAAGTGGCCCTGGTATAGTGCCTTAGGGAACCTCTTACACTGCAGTCGATCAGCCCTGTTGCTCTGGATCATGATGCAGAGTTGCAGCACCAGCTGAGGTGCACTCTCCAGGAAGGTCTCCAGCAACCGCAGCATGTTCACATCAGCATATTCATACATCATGGCCCAGTAGAAGCGACGCTGGTTCTCCTTCTGCCGATGACTCTGTATGCCAAGGTACATGGTTCGGATGTATCTGAAAAGAGCAGACGGGTGGGTCGTTAGACCAGTGGTTTTCACCCCTTTTTCACATCAAGGACCATTATTTATTGGGCATCTGAGCCACAGACCGCCATTTGATGAGATGTAGCCTCTCAGACCAAAGAAATCTAATATTGTGTTGTCGTTGGATACGATTTTGTCCACAGTTTCATGCTGTATTGATGTTGGTACCATTAGGAGAGATATAACAGGCAAATCAAAATACCAATTATTCTACATTCTCTAGTTGTGTAGACTTGTTGTAAATTAAGTAAGGCTGGGACTTTAACTGATTAATTGCGATTAATTAATTACAGAAAATTAACGCGATTAAAAAAATTAACGCATTTTAATCGCACTTAGTTTTTGCACCACCAACCTTCAATTTCGGGCATACCGATCATAGCGATGCACCAACCAAGAAGAGACAACAAACGCAAATGGAGAAATAGCCGATCAGAGCGCTTTGCTTGGCCCAGTGGATGCGAAATTTAGATTAAAAAACTCACTCGTTGATTCACTCGTACAACAAAATGTGTTTTACTTGAAAAATGCTTCTCAGGGCAAATATCGATGTGCGATTAAAATGCGATTAATTGCGATTAATTAATCACAGAGCCTGTAATTAATTAGATTAAAATTTTTAATCGCATCCCAGCCCTAAAATTAAGTAATGCAGATGTTTAGCAATAATTTTACTCTTGAGTTCAAGATCTATAAGGGTCCATTTGGTTACCAACTCTCCATCATTTAGCTGGGGACCACCTGAAACCCCCTGAAGGACCACTGGTGGTCCCCAGACAACTGGTTGAAAACCACTGGGTTAGACAGTTCCAGCAACGTTGAGACCACTCTCTGTTCTCATATTCTGGTGCACTGGTTTTCAGGGAGTGATGGTGCATTCTTGTGAGCAGGAGGGGAACAGGGTGGTCTGTAGCGTGACATCAACATTCAAACTGAAAGGTTGCAGCTTTCCAGTTCGTGGACACAAGAATAAATTGTTCAGCACACTACCTGAGTGTAATTACAGTTTCAAAACAGTAGAGGGCATTCTTAGCTACAGTACAGTACAAGTGTTGCATACTCTAGTCACTGTGTACAGAATAATGTTGCAGCACACAGTAACATGCATCCATCTCATTATGAATGCAATGATGTAACACTGCTGTACGGTGTATTCACTGAATAATATGACGTTTTCACGTAATGAAAATACTTGAACATCAATTAAGAGCATTGCGAATGCCGAACGTCTATATATACAGATGTATACAGACATGAGGCCCTACTCACCACTTTATCACATTCCTCTAGCCGACACTCACACAATGTCAAATACAATCACTACTACTCATACACACATAAACACGTGAGGTATCAACTTTCCTGCCACAGCTCCCAAAGCATAACGATTTAATGATGAGAAAAGCATCAATTCTTAGTGTGCGTGCGTGTGTGCATGCACAGTATGCAGGCTCCCATTAAAAATATTTTCTATTGAAGTTGGAAAAGAGTGCATGTAGCAAGGTAATGTGCTTTCTCTTAAGTGCACCATATTAATATCTTGTCAGCTGCCATGGCTATTTTCATGATTTGGGCTGGAATCATGTCATAGGATAGCTTAACCATGTGAACCCAAGTTGCATCCCTGTTTCGGGCATGTCAAAAGGCAAACATTGTGTGAAAATAGTATTTTCAGGGAACAGATTTCATGTACAAAAAAAGGAGGAGACAAAGATCCCTGAGGAATCCCGGTTAACAAAGTAAATCAGGTTTTAAGTGGTTAAAAGAGGTGACTAGTCAAGTCACAATCAAAGCTATAATACTGTTATTTGGGGAGGATAAGATATTCAGGCTCATTCTGTGTTGCTGAGGAAAATGTAACACGCACCTCAGGGCTGTGATATGGCTAATTAAGATAATCATCTTTCAGTTTGGGTTTGTTGTGAAATGTAATACCGCAAGTGCAACTGCCATTTACCATGTGCAGAAGACACCTAACAAACAATGTGGAAAGAGAGACGTTCATCTTTTTGGACTGAAAAAAAGCGTAGGACGGGAGCATCTCGCAAAGCACATTTGAAAATTCACACTGAGGACATCAAGCTGTCCTACAAAGGAAGGCCAATAAATAAAAGGACTGGGCGCAGCAGCGTGAAATAAACATAGCAGGACTTTCATCCTTTGCTGCCAGTAAATATTAGTTCCTTCTTTACTATGCCGCTAACTCAACTCTGGCCATGGAGAAAGCAATCAGTGAAATGTTCCTGCTAGTTATGGTGGTTTATAGTTCCCGTGATGGTGAGTTCAGACATTGCATATTGGGTGGTAGTAGCTGCAGGGCCTATCTGCCTGCCTGGGCTGGCAGAGTGGCCAAATAAATCTACCACTGGATGTGAGGGCAGTCAACCGGGGACATTAGCGTAACAGGGACAGAAATAGCCAAGACAGTAGCCCTCCCCCAAAACAAACGGACGGGACGAATTTAGTCCTTAATAGTTTGACATTAATTCATTGCAGCTTTACAAACAAAAACCTGGCATCGTTTCGGAATGCATGAAGCTTTTGTTGAGTGGAACAGAAAAAGACTTGCTGCCTAGCTTGAGAATAAGGTTGCATGCAGACAGTGCACACACAATACAATGCAAGGTCAAGTGAGGTCCACCTTGGTAAATTGTAGTCTGTGGAATTTATCTGTCGTCATTCTCTGCTGATAATTAGATGTGACTTTAACTAATGTTAAAGTACAGATTTATCAGGTGTACCTTTAACAAAATGTTATTTTTTTTACAGTTTCTTTTACTACATCCAGTATTATTACTTTTTAAAATGTGCTCTACTCTGTTTTGTCCAGCAGTTCTGAACCCGACAACCGTTAGTTTTGTATTCATCATTTTAAGAATGATTTAAACTAGTGAAAATAGCTGATCTAGAAGCACAACAACTTAGATCTGCTGTTTTCTCTAGTCTTGTGCGACAGCCTTGTATGATGAATCAGGGCTTTACTTAAAGGAGTAGTTCACCCCCAAAATGACTTTTTTTCTATTGATTACTCATGCCATGGAGAGTAGAGTTCAATAATATTTTTTGTTTTTTGTCACATTCCTAAGACAAAAATTTGATTCGAGTAAATTTACCCCTATTGATTCCGGGAACGAATGGGGGGTAAATTTATTGTTATCACATCTTAGGAATGCGACAAAAAACTAAAAATATTATTGAACTCTAGTCTCCATGGCAGTAATCAATAGAAAAAAAGGCATTTTGGGGGTGAACTACTCCTTTAAAAGACCGCACACATTTGAAACTTGGAGATAAAAGGTTTCTGCCCTACAGTGGCGTTTTTTTTTTATATATAGGCTACACACTTTTACCATTGGACAATGCAAGAATAACCTCAACAATGATATTAAAATTAAAATGTAAAACAATTAACCATCATCTCTATTTAACAGGGAGCAACAGGGAGCCACTGGAGATTGTCTGAAGAGCCACGGGACGGGGTTGCCTGCCCCCAGGATAGTGGGTGAGGTACAGTATGCCGTCTGCTGTGGGATATGTGGGTATGAACATGAAAAGGGGAAGAACTGACAAACGCTTTTTTGGGGGGGATCAATAGCTTTGGGCTTTGAGAGAGACGTGCCATCATATTCGGAGGTGAAAGCATGCCATTCTGTGACATTTCCAGTCCAGAATCGTAAATGTCAGATGGAACTAGTTGACCCCCACACCACACTAATGACATGCCAGAGAAACCTACAAGGATCTGTATGTCTCCATTCCCCTCTGTACCAGGCCTGTTGTACAGATTTTTGGGAGGGGGGTCAAGATCAAGGGGGGTCAACCCCGTCTCCTACGGTAGGAATACTCGCTTCCGGGAGGGGGGACAAC